>NC_039367.1:10927242-11103189 GCF_003573695.1 Papaver somniferum | reverse complement strand
CATCCACTTAGATTAGTTAGTGCAATCCTCAATAGGCATAAATTTCTAGGCTCTGGAGTTTATTTATTGCAACTAAAAGCTAACAAAAAGTTTCTTCCCCACCCCCAAACTTAAATCTAACATTGTCCTCAATGTTTCTCATGAAAGAACAGTACCAAGAATATAAGTAACATGAGGAAATAGTAAAGAGAGAGTTCGGAAAGATAGTACCTGAGTGAAGTGAAACCAAAAACTGAATACAAAAATTATACAACATACAAATCGCCTCGATGGTCAATCAAGGGTAAACAGGGTCCTCCAGAGGGACCTCCTCAACATCACCTGTAGGAAAAGGCTCTAAAAAGGGCTTCAATCGCTGACCGTTAACCTTTGAAGAACTACTACCATCCAGTGTCTCGATCTTAACATCTCCATGAGGAAAAACAGTACGGACCCCAAAAGGACCGGTCCACCGAGAGCGCAGTTTCCCGGGGAATAGATGCAAACGTGTGTCATACAGAAGAACTTTTTGACCTGGAGAAAATGACTTCCGTAATATGTTTCTATCATGCACAAGTTTCATTTTGTTCTTATACTCCTTCGCACTATCGTAAGCATCTATACGAATCTCGTCCAACTCATTGAGCTGGAGTTTCCTATGGGCTCCTGCCTTGTCAAGTGAAAAATTTAGCTGCTTAACAGCCCAATAAGCTCTGTGTTCTAACTCAACAGGTAAGTGACATGCCTTGCCATAAACAAGCCGATAAGGCGACATTCCAATGGGGGTCTTAAACGCAGTACGGTAAGCCCATAAGGCATCAGTAAGCCTAGACGACCAGTCTTTCCGATTAGGATTAACTGTTTTCTCTAATATACGTTTTATCTCCCTATTGGAAACCTCTACCTGACCACTAGTCTGTGGATGATACGGGGTAGCTACCTTATGTGTAATACCATATTTCTTCATCAGAAGTCTAAAAGTCCCATTACAAAAGTGCGACCCTCCATCACTAATTATAGCTCGCGGTGTACCAAAACGCGTAAGTATATTATTTTTCAAGAACTCAATCACAACCCTATGGTCATTGGTTTTACACGCAACCGCCTCAATCCACTTAGAGACATAGTCTACGGCGACAAGGATGTATAGGTTACCAAAAGAATTAGGAAACGGACCCATAAAGTCAATACCCCACACATCAAAGACCTCAACAATTAAAATAGGGTTCAAGGGCATCATGTTCCTACGGGAAATGGTTCCTAATTTCTGGCATCGTTCACAAGTAACGCAGTAACTGTGGGAATCTTTAAACAACGAAGGCCAATAGAATCCACACTGCAATATCTTAGCAGCAGTTTTCTTAGCACTAAAGTGACCCCCACAAGCATGATCATGACAAAAGGAAATAATACTGGACTGGTCACTCTCAGGTATACATCTCCTAATAATATGGTCTGGGCAATACTTAAATAAATAAGGATCATCCCAAAAGAAGTGCTTAACCTCAGCTAAAAATCTAGAACGATCTTGTTTACCCCAATGTTGGGGCATTCGACCAGTAACAAGATAGTTCACTATATTCGCATACCAAGGTAATTGGGTAACAAAGAACAATTGTTCATCAGGAAAGCTATCCCTTATAGGAAGGGAATCATCTGGGGAACTAACAACTAGCCTAGACAAGTGATCTGCTACAACATTTTCGGCACCCTTTTTGTCTCTAATGTCTGGAGAAAACTCTTGCAACAACAGAATCCACCTAATCAATCTAGGTTTAGTATCCTTCTTAGACAAAAGATATTTTAAAGCAGCATGATCAGTATATATGATGATCTTAGAACCTAAGAGATAGGGTCTAAACTTGTCTAAGGCAAACACAATGGCTAATAGTTCTTTCTCGGTAGTGGTATAGTTCAACTGGGCATCATTCAGAGTTTTGCTAGCATAGTAAATCACATGAAGTAACTTATTTTCTCGCTGACCTAGCACAACACCAATAGCATAATCTGAAGCATCACACATGATCTCAAAGGGTAGGTTCCAGTTTGGTGCCTGGACTATGGGGGCGGTAGTGAGTAATGACTTAAGCTTCTCAAAAGCCTCTAAACAAGCATCATCAAAAACAAAATTAACATCTTTTGCAAGCAAATTGCAAAGAGGTCTAGACATCAAGCTAAAATCCTTAATGAAACGACGATAAAAACCAGCATGTCCTAAGAATGACCTAATATCTCTTACGGTTTTTGGAACCGGTAAAGTTTTAATAAGGTCAACTTTTGCTTTATCCACCTCTATACCCTTTGAAGATACAATATGCCCTAGAACAATTCCTGAACGAACCATAAAGTGACATTTCTCCCAATTAAGCACTAAATTCTTTTCCTTACACCTAGTCAAAACTAATGACAAATGATGCAAGCACTCATCGAAAGACGAACCAAACACTGAAAAATCATCCATAAAGACCTCTAAGAACCGTTCTACCATGTCAGAAAATATGCTCATCATGCAACGCTGAAAAGTCGCAGGGGCATTACATAGCCCGAAAGGCATGCGTCTATACGCAAAGGTACCAAAGGGACATGTAAAAGTGGTTTTCTCCTGGTCTTCTGGGGCAATAACGATCTGATTATATCCAAAGTAGCCATCTAAAAAACAGTAGTGACTATGTCCAGCTAATCTCTCTAGCATCTGGTCGATGAAGGGAAGGGGAAAGTGGTCATTCCTAGTGACCTTGTTCAATTTCCTATAGTCAATACAAACACGCCAACCCGTGGTCATTCGGGTCGGGATTAACTCATTGTTATTATTCTGGACTACAGTAATACCAGATTTCTTGGGAACAACCTGAACGGGGCTGACCCACTTACTGTCTGAAATAGGGTAGATAATTCCTGCATCTAATAGCTTATGAACCTCAGTTCGAACTACTTCTTTCATATTGGGGTTTAGTCGACGTTGCATCTCCCTAGAAGATTTGGTGTCTTCCTCTAAATAGATCTGATGCATACAAACAGTAGGACTTATACCCTTAATGTCTGCTATGGTCCACCCTAAAGCTTCCTTGTTGTTTTGAATGACGGTTACTAGCCTACTTTCCTGATCTATATCCAAGTCGGAAGAAACAATCACAGGTAAAGTCTCAGACGAGCCTAAAAACACATACTTCAGGGTATCTGGCAATGGTTTTAGGTCCAACTTAGGAGGCTCTTCTAAAGAAGGAACTAGGGTAGACTTAGAAACTGGTAGTGGTTCGAACTTAGGTTTCCATCCATTACTAGTATCTAACAAAGGGGTTGAATCTAACAAAGAATTCACCTCATTAATTACATTATCATCATCAAAATCAATCCCAAAGTGAGCTAGGCATTTTTCTAATGGATCTTCTAACAAAGTGTTTGGTAATGACTCCTCGACTAATGTTCCTATCATGTTCACCTCTTCTATATTCGAGTCATCTAGTTCAGAAGGTAGCTTACTAATATTAAAAATATTCAGCTCAATAGTCATATTACCAAAAGACAAATTCATAATACCATTTCGACAGTTAATGATCGCATTGGATGTAGCTAAAAACGGGCGACCTAAAATCACTGGTATTTGGTTCTCTGGGTCAGGAACAGGTTGGGTATCTAGGATAACAAAATCCACTGGATAAATAAACTTGTCAACCTCTATGAGAACATCCTCGATCACACCACGAGGAATTTTAACGGACCTATCAGCTAACTGAAGTGTCATCTGGGTAGGTTTCATCTCACCAAGTCCTAGCTTAAGGTACACATGATATGGAAGTAAATTCACACTGGCTCCTAAGTCAAGCAAAGCTTTCTCAACACGGTACTTACCTATTTTACAAGCAATGGTAGCGGACCCTGGGTCTTTATACTTAGGAGTAGTGGTATTCTGAATAATATAACTCACATGACTAGCTATGAAGGCTTTCTTCTGGACACTGAGCTTACGCTTTCGCGTACACAAGTCCTTAAGGAACTTGGCATAAGAGGGAATCTGCCTAATTGCATCTAATAATGGAAGGTTGATATTAACCTGCTTAAAAACCTCCAATATATCATTAAAGTTGGACTCCCTCTTAGTCGGAACTAGCAGCTGTGGGAATGGGGCTCTGGGAACAAAGCCGGGCTCAACATGACCCTCATTGGTCTCCTTGGAGACTCTATCAGTCTCCTCATTTTCTGGCTCAGCAGGGTGAACTACAGCATGTTCACTATCAGGCATGGCAACCTTGTTGTCAACTTTCTTTCCACTTCTAAGGGTTGTGACAGCATTCACATGATTGTACGATTTGTCTCCTTTTGGGTTAGGATCAGTACGACTAGGGAACCTTCCATCTTCTCTCTCACTTATGAACTTAGCTATTTGTCCTACTTGAAGTTCTAATTTGGCAAGACTCTGGGAATTATTCTTCAATTCTTGCCTAGTTTCTTGTTGAAAGCTCATGTGGTTCTTTGTTAGCATTTCATGGTTATTTGCTAACATAGTGAGAGTATCCTCTAAGGTAGAGATCTTTTTCTCGGAAGTGTTCTGAAACTGGGTTTGACCTGAAGAGTTCTTAAAACCAAAACCTGGGGGAGGCTGAGAATTGCTAGACTGGCCTTGACTCTGGCCCTTAGACCAAGAGAAATTAGGATGGTTTCTCCAACCAGGGTTGTAGGTTTCTGAGTATGGGTCAAACTTCTGACGGTTCTCAAACCTAGCATTGTTATAGACAGCATGGGCTTGCTCTTCACTAACCTGACCTTCCCAAAATGAATTATCGGGCTCTATTCCACAACTAGAGACTTGAGAGGCTCTATTAGGTTCAACAAGGGACCTATTTTTAGACTGGCCCATTTCCAAAGCTTCTAACCTCCTAGATAAAGCAGCAAACTTAACATCTGAACCAAAACTTGTATCTACCACATTGGTGCTGCTTCTATTGACTAAGAGTCTTTTAGGGGGTTCAATACAAGATTCCCACTGTTGGGATTTTTCAGCGATAGCTCCTAAGAAGGTAAAAGCATCATCAGCATTTTTACTAGTGAACTCACCAGCGCACATAGACTCAACCATGGCTTTGGTCGAATAGTCTAAACCATCATAAATAATTTGTATGAGTTTCATATTATCAAATCCATGGTGAGGACACTGTGATAGGAGATCATTGAATCGCTCTAAAAACCTATAAAGAGACTCTCCCTCTTGTTGCACACTAGCACTATTTTTCTGCCTAACAGCTGCAGTTTTATGCTTAGGGTAGAATTTCATATAGAAAGCAGCAATAAGTTCCTGCCATGTTTCAATGGATTCAGATGGTAGGTTGTTCAGCCAGGTCTTGGCTTTATCTCTCAAGGAAAAAGGAAACATTTTAAGTTTCAAGACTTCATCAGTAAGGTCTTTTATTCTAATTGTCCCACAAATTTCCTCAAAGTCCCTAATATGAAAATAAGGGTTCTCATCATCCTTTCCTAAGAATATAGGGATCATCTGAAGAATACTAGGTTTTATCTCGAAATTAGCCGTAGTGGCTGGCAATTTAATGCATGAAGCTCGGTTGGTCCTAGTTGGGAACATGTAATCTTTCAAAGTTGCCATCGCTGGCACAACAGAAGTACTAGGGGTACTTTCCTCACGAAGAGACAGATTCTCAAAACTGAAGTTTCCAAAAACAGGGCTCTCCAAAGAAGAGTCTTCGAGCTCCCTGCTTAAATCAGAAGAACTACTAGGTTTTTCGCTAATCAATCGACCTAGAGTATCTCTTTTCCAATCCCTATTAACAAAATCGGGCATACATTAAAAAGTATTCAAAAAGAAATAAAAATCCTAACAATAAGGTTCTAGCAATCACACAGCAGGCTGACTCGACTTTACCACAGCAAACCTAAAGATTTCTAGCAAACAACAAGCATGATGGCTCCACTTAGATTGTTTCTAGACCAGCTTCTAATCCTTCGAAAGGGAATTCGTTACAATTTAAGCAAACCCCTCTGGAATCAATCCGAGTTAAAGCAAGTTGAATCGAGGCGAGGGAAGCTCAGAGGAGCTTTGATACCCAAAACCTCACCGATCCAATGCGGCGCAGTCACGCATTCAACTCGCAGAAACCGTCAAGAACTTCGAGATGTGCTTAAAAGAGTAACCAATATTTTTCGAATGATTGTCCTGTTAAGCTCGATACCCTATAGGTCTCTTTCTAGTCCAAATTTTAGGCTTAGGTTCGCGTTAGGTTTCGTTTTCCTAAGGCGGGCAAGAAGGGAGCGGTGATGAAATCCGAACCCTTATCTTATATGGTCCAGTCCTTGCCCTTTACTAGGAATTTAAAAACAGTCCATATTCAAGTCCTCAGCATATATTCACCTTAAGGAGTCCAGTAACCCGCTTGCAGGAGATTCGCGGGTGTTTAGAATTTTACCTCCCGTACCAGACGGGCGAAGAACCGCTGAAGTCGACTCGGGCCACGACTCCTATGCCGTGTGCGAACCCGAGGGGCCGAGACGATATCGTAATCGTCGTCCTTCCCTGCACACAGTTTATATTTAAGGATACCCTTCCGTAGGGTTTAAAAATAAAAATAAAAATGTCCAAAAATTAATGTCCAAAGTCCATAAAAAAAAAATACAAAAGAAAAGAAAGTCTGGAAAAAAAAATTACAAAAATAAAAATGTCTCTCTTTTTTTTTCTCTCTTTTTATCAAAAAATAAAAAAAAAATTCTTCTTCTTTCGTTCCTAAAGCTTTGCTTTTCGCTCCCAAACTTTAAGTAAATCACCACAAGCTTTGGCAAAATTGTCTTTCGCTCCAATCTTCAAAAATCTGCAAGGAAACAAGAAAAACCCAAAAAACGTAAAGAAGAACAAAAATAATAAAAAAAAATCTAAAAAAAATGCTAACTAAACACAGGTCCGCGTCGGCGGCGCCAAAAATTTGATGGTTTTCAAATAGTGATTGTAGTAGCGGTAAAAACTGGGTCTTTTCAGACTTGTGAAGAAAACAATTTTTATAGATTTAAATTAAACAGACAACTAAATAAAATAATTCAAAGTTTTGGAGAAAAATACCAAGACTAGGATTCCACCATTGACCAAATAAATAGTAAACTCTAAATAATATTCATGCAATTTTATCTTTAAAAATAATTCTAATATTTGCCTCAAGTATATTCTTGAAGTAATAGTTGTAATCAAAGAGTATAAAACATCAAAAGTATTTAAAACCCAGCATGCTTCATCAAATTAATTCACAACTATTCAATAAGAACTAATATTTCAATTCAATCCCATGCAAATAATCAAATAATAATATTGCAAATAAATAATAAAATTAGAATTATACCAATTAATGTGGAACAATGGCTTCCTCCGTCGCCTTGGATAATGGGTTTAGCTCTTCATGGTAAAAACACACACAAAATAATCACTCATGGCTGAATAGGTGTTTTTATTGAAGAAATAAGATGAAACAGAAATTCGCAACGCTGTAGAAGTGTTACAGCGTCGCTGTTACAAAACAGATGATGATGTTTATATACGATAATAATGATATGCTGTAGAGAAACGACAGTTTGATTTCGCTGAAAGCACTGTGGAAAAACGACTGACTCTGCGAGTCCGTTCTTCCTTCTTCGTCTTCCTCCTCGAGCAGCAGCAGCAGCAGGTATGATTTCTGTTCTTCGTCTCGGCTCTGAACTCTCTCCTAATTCTCTCCTAAGGGTTTCTAACCCTTCTATGACAAAAACCCAAATATATATAGCCTTCAGATTCCCTAGAAACTCGATCAAATTCGAGAATAAATCTCTTATTCTTCACGTGCAGTTTTAACAATAATTCCATCTGTCGATCTTTGTATGCGTCTGTTAGCTACTCTATTGCTCCCAAAATCTTCTCTGACTTGAACTCAACTGTTTTGAAGTATATCCCACGCAAGAATCTCTCCCAAATCTTTCAAACCAATTCAAAACCCTAAACAGGGACCGTGTGCACTGTCTTGACTTTGTGTGGATTTTCTGACTTATCCAGCCCAATTAGATGGGTCTAATCGCTTCTAACAGGTCCCTTATGTCTTTTAGAGTCCGTGGGTACCAAATTTGCCCATTGAATCGCCTGCTAGGTCGCTCAAATCCTTGATCCAAAACTGTTGACGCTGCTGCCTTTTTTCCCGCCAAAATCCAGTTTTGAAACTTTGAAGATGACCTCCCCCTATCCAGTTCCGGTCTCCCTTTAGCAGATGCCTGGAAATGGGTCACCCCTTATTAATTAGGTTACCCCTTATCCAAAATGAGAGTCCGTATAGTAATTTTCTCCCACGGGCGCAAAAACCATTTTTTAGCCAATTTCGCCGCAAAAGCTTTATTCTTCCAAAAACACCTACAAATACATAAAATAACCGAATAAGTACAATATCGAGTACTAACAATATATACAAATGAGCTATATTAGACACATAAATGCGTCTATCAAATACCCCCAAACTTATTATTTGCTAGTCCCGAGCAGCAGGCATATTCCATGCATCATCCACAAATTTATCAAGAAATTTACCCTTACACATAGACTCAACCATGGTTCGAGATTTAAAGTCTAGTCCCTCATAGAGGATGACGACAAGTCTCCACTTCTCAAATCCATGGTGCGGACATTCGCTCAACAAATCATTAAAACGTTCAAAATAGTGAAAAACAGTTTCCTCATCCAATTGGACAAAACAATTGATACTTTGACGAATAGAGATGGCCCTATGATGTGGAAAGAATTTTTTGAAAAATAGATCTGTGAGTTGGTCCCAAGTGTTGATTGATTGTGGTCTCAAACCGTAAAACCATGTTTTGGCCCTTTCCTTTAGAGAAAATGTAAACAAACGCAATTTCAGAGAGTCTTCGGACATATGATCAGGTTGCATAGTCCGACAAATTTGTTCAAACTCTCTTACATGAGTATAGGGGTTCTCAGAATCGAACCCTCGAAATATAGGAAGTATTTGTATCATGCTTGCATTTATTTTAAAAGGGTTATTGGTTTGAGGTAAGACAATACATGATAATGGAATTTTTATTGTGGGATACATGTATTCATGGAGAGCACGAGGTTGGCCCATATTGAAAAGACACAAAGCCCACTATTTGGTTTTTTATGGGAAAATTTTGGTTTTGATGGGAATGAAAAACATTTGGTTTTTATGGATTTTGAAAACTCCTTTTGGTTTTAATGGGATGAGGCCCAGCTAACTGGTTCAAATTTTTTGTGGGACAAGCCCAGCGAACGGCCTAGAGATTTGAGTACACGGCCCAACTAACGAGTTCAGCGAACCAAGCCCAGGAATGCACGAGGCCCAGCTGGGTATTTGATTTTTGGGCTCTCAGTTAGCCAAAATACGAAGCCCACTTGGGCTTAAAAACGTTTTTCAAATTTTTGTTGGGTCAAGCCCACAGTTCAGTTCAAATTACAAACCCAATAGAAAATGGAAGCCCACAATTTGGGTTCTCTTAATGGGTTTAGGCTTACTCTTTAAGCACAGCCCAGCTGCTCTGATTTTGGTTGCACAGCCCAGTTGGGCTTGGTTCTCAGCAACAAGCTCAGACCAGCAACTCAACAACAGCAGAAGGAAAACAGCAGCAGCACCAGAGGCTGGCTGTAGCAATGGCCCAAGCACCAGCAGCAGCAGGAAGAAGTAGCAGCAGCAGCAGGGAGAAGAAGAAAGCAGCATCACAGCTGCAGCAACAACAGCAAGAGCACCAGAGGCTCAGCACCAATTAGTAGCTGCACCACAGCACAGGTTCAGAAGTACCTGTCGCTCAACCAAGTTCTTAGTTCCAGAAGTTTCAATAACTTGAGAGCAAGATATGCAACTGCTACAAGATAAACATGGCCAGAGATGCTTGCACTACACAGCAGGTTACAGAGCTACTAAGATGCAAGAAAACAGATGATGCAGGATGAATATGCAAATGCAAGATGAAAATGCTCCTAAGTTATGAAAATTATGCAATGATATGCAAGTATGACATGACAGTATGCAATGCAGCTAAGTTACACTACACAGCAGCTAAGTTACACAAAAAAAAAACAGCAAAGTAAGATAAAAAGAACAACAACCACACAACGCCAAGTCCCCGGAAGCGGCGCCAAAAACTTGGTGACTGGGCAAAGAGTACCTAAAACTACAACCTATGTTTTACCTACAAGTATACAGGGTCTTGATGAAGCTAGTGTGCAAGTAGGGGAAAGTCCACAGGGACAAGGAGGGTGATATGTTGTTTTCTAAGTGATTTCCTAAAGAATTCTAAATGGCAGTGATATGGGAGGTACTAGGATCTTGAATCCACCCTTTTCCTAAGCTAAGTCCTCCTAGTTCTAATAGAGTCTTGTTCCTTATATAGATATTAGTGAAGTTCTAGCCTCATCTAACTATCTAGATGGCAGTTGAGGTTCTATGCCTGCTGCTCATCAAAGGATGGTCTTAGGAGAATGGTTCAGTGTCTCTAAGATGATCCTAATCCTAGTTCTAGCTGCCTTCTCCCAATGCAACTAACTATGGATTAACCTCTTAGATAGCTAAACAATCCTGAAGGATATTCTAATCGCAACTAAGGTGTTCCTACAAAGTACTAACTGTCTGATTAAAGTACAATTAGTCAAAGTTATGAACAACAATCTGTTAAGCATGAGTTGCAACACATTAAACATAGAAATAACCTGACTACAATGGATACAAGGCATACATTGTGAAAGTAAAATGCTGACATGTTTAGATTATATTTATCCACAACATTATATCACAACAAGAATACTGTCTAGAATATGAACAACTTAACATCAGAATTGGGGTTTCATCTAAACCCTAGACATGAAATCAGAACATAACAAACATTGTGCAAAACAATTGAAAATAACACAGTTGAGGAACTGGCTAGTCCAGTCCTCTTGGGTGAAGCTCTGGCTAGCCCAGGCAAGCCCCAACACAACACACAAGCCCTTCTATTTATACCCAATTTTAGTTTCCCCAAAATACCTAATTTCTAAAATTAGGGTTTACAAATTAAATCAAAAATTCTTACCAACTACTTCTGATATCCACTCAATTATCTTGACCCACGCTTCCTCTTACTCTCCTGCTCACTCTTCTGGTACAATTGCCCTAACTCGAGTTATTCCATCATTTTCTCTCCTAGGGTTTCAGGAACTGTGAAGAGGAGAAAGTGATAGAATAGTAGGCTAGAATGATGGGGGATTAGGTGGTAGTGATGGGTTCGAGTGTTTGGGGATTTGACGGCTCGTGGAGAGGAGTGGTGGTGGTTGAGGCGACGGAGAGGGTGGAGTTGGCAGGAGCAGAGCTCGACTGCTCGAAGGAGGAAGATGAGAATTTGGGTAAGGTGCGTTTGGCTGAAGGGTATAGGTGTCAGGTGTTGTAGTGTTGAGCGGAACATCAAAATCTGATGCACATCGAAGCGAAAGCGTTGGATTATCAATTCTAGATTGATTCTAACGGCAAGATGGAAGCAGGTCTTGAGAGACCGTTGGATGCGTGACACAAAAAAACTGACGGCTCAATATGGAGTTAGGTGCTATAGTGTTTGACGGGATTTCAGATTTTGATGCACTATGATGAAGCGACCGTAGGATGCTGAGATGATCCAATCTGACGGCTGAAGATGGAGGCGGGTATGGATATTAGAAATGGGTTTGGGTAAGGGTTTTGGACCTTGGGTATTCCAAGCCCATATCTTCTTTAAGAACAATTCTTCCTTGTTAAGCCCATTTCTAGCCTTTTGGTCTTATGCACAACATTCCTTGCGGCTTCCTTTTCGTAATTCCTCCCAAATTTTCACTACTTTTCTGCTCTTTTCGCTCCGCAATTCATCCAAACTTTATTTACAACCTAAAAATGCAAAATTAATTAATAAAAATATTTATTCTTGAAAACAATGAAAATACAGTATATGGGATAAAATGTCGAATTAATGCACAAAAGATGAGTTAAATGCCAAGAAAAATATATAGAAATATGCACTTTTTAGCACTCATCACTCATCTCCAAAAGCCGCTCCTCTTCAACATTCTCTCCAGAAGCCACTCCGCTTCAACTTTTCGCTCCAGAAGCCGCCCCGCTTCAACGTTTCGCTCCAGGAGCCGCTTCAACGTCTCACCTCCAGAAGCCGCTCCTCTTCAATATTCTCTCGAGAAGCCGCTCCGCTTCAATTTTCCACTTTTGGTCCATCTCTCCAAAGCTCGTGGTCGTGGACAGTTTACTCGCTTAGGCATCCAGCCAACCCCTTTTGCTTCCATGGACGCCCATGCAACTCCTGCCAACCTATTTTGTTTCCACGACAATTTAGTCTCTTCGGATCACGTCTACTGTCAAGAACTGTTGCTGCTCGTTTATTGATACCAGCCAGAGGTTTACCGTAACAACAACCACTACAAAGGTAATCCATACTTCTGCATATTTTAGTTTCACATGAAAGAAGTATTAAAGTCGCCAGTACGGATGCAAGATGATATCTTTATCATGGTCAACTCACCAACCACTACAAAGAAACGCGTAAACCAAACTTGGGGACCGAGGCTCTACATGGAATCCCTTCATTATCAAAGCTCAGGAGACACGGTCAACCCAAAGTTATAACCACGACAAGGTCATCTACTCTTCAAGGGTGTAGCATAAGAATATCATCACCTCTATGTCAAGAAGGCGCCTACAACACTTTACGAGGCCCTCAACGGATCCCAAGCCTGCTCGGAGAAAACAATTTCAGAAACTAAAGAGAAGTGCGATTGGGGACTGCTCATTGCAGTCCATCCTGAAAACCATCAAAGACTTCAACAGCAAGCCACATAGATACATTCACATATCCGGATACAAAAACAATATAATGCTCGCTTTACCACCACTAACAAATGACGAAGAGGAGCCAGATGCTGCAGATGAAAGCACGAGGAACATCAGTCGCTCAACCTACAACTCTCCATGGCTCCAGCACTCTATGGTTAAGTTAGCGCCAATGCTCCAGCATTCCGTGATCCATCCAGCAAGCCTTCCGAGTGCCCTTTCCACCGTTTCACGGACTGAATCCATCAACACCATCATCACCACTTAGTAGCCAAAATTTCAGCGTCGTCATCACTGTTCGGTGGCCAAAGTTCCAGCGCCATATTTTCACCATTCCACGGTCTGAAGCCAGTTTCCACCATTCCGAGCAAGCAGCGCCATTCAAAGGTAAGCAGGGCCATCTCCTCACAGCCAAGATTGAAGCGCCATCTTTGCCAGGGCTGCAACGCATTCTACTGTTCCACGAACCAAAGCCACTGGCGCCCTCTTTTCCATTTCTGTGTTTGGGACGGAAACAACGTTATCATTACCGTTCCATGACTAAGGTAGCAACGTCAGCATCAGCGGTTCATGGAAGAAGTTGCAGCGCCAAGACCGACACTACAGGGCCAAGACAGAAGTATGTCAAGCCACCAGTGCAAAGATTATGAATTCCTCATGCCTCCTGCCAAAGGGGACTGAAGTAAGCTACACTTGGGGACTGAAGCCTCCTTCGGGTTTAGAAGTTTAAACGCAGCCACTGCCTTACCAGCGAATGCAATGGAAGCACATCTTCCACGAGAAAATAAGCTCAGAATAATTACATATGAGGACTTTCTTCACGCTTCTTACTCACGGGAGAGCCTGATACACCTAAAGCCCAATCATGCGCGAAGGGCATGCCTAGCGGAGCCAGAGCTAAGTAACTATCCTTAAACTAAATGTTTTATATCTATTAGGAATATCAGTGTTGAGACGTGAAGATTCCTCAACACTCACCGCTGTGTTACCAGGCAAACTGCCTCAACACATTTTTTCCCTCTTAGTGTTGAGACGTATAAATTCCTCAACACTCACTACTGTGTTTCTAGGCATGCTTCCTCAACACATCATTCCCTCTTAGTGTTGAGACGTGTAAATTCCTCAACGCTCACTATTGTGTTGCTAGGCATACTTCCTCAACACATCATTCTCTCATAGTGTTGAAACGTGTAAATTCCTCAACGCTCACTACTGTGTTGCTAGGAATGCTTCCTCAACACATCATTTCCTCTTAGTGTTGAGACATGTAAATTCCTCAACGCTCACTACTGTGTTGCTAGGAATGCTTCCTCAACACGTCCTTGCTCTTAGTGTTGAGACGTGTAAATTCCTCAACACTCACTATTGTGTTGCTAGGCATGCTTCCTCAACACATCCTTACTCTTAGTGTTGAGACGTGTAAATTCCTCAACACTCACTATTGTGTTATCAGGCATACTGCCTCAACACATTTTTCCTCTTAGTGTTGAGACGTGAAACTTCCTCAACACTCACCGCTGTGTTGACAGGCAAACTGCCTCAACACATTTTTCCTCTTAGTGTTGAGACGTGAAATTTCCTCAACACTCACCACTGTGTTACCGGGCAAACTGCCTCAACACATTTTTTTTCCTCTTGGTGTTGAGGCGTTCAAATTCCTCAACACTCGCTACTGTGTTGTCATGCATACTGTCTCAATACATTATTGTGTTGATGACTCCACCACCTCAACACTCGTATTTGTATTCAAGGCTCGCTGCACCAACACTATGTGGCACCTATACTCCGTGGCCAAGACAGAACGCGCCAGCACACAGATTGCAGACTGCTCATGCCTCTTTGATAGACGCATTTATGTGTCTATTTTCATCTCTTTTGTGTATTTTGTTAGTACTCGTTTTCGTCCTTATTATGGTGTTTTCTGTGTTTGTAGGTATTTTTTTGGAAATAAATAATTTTGGAAAAATCGGCTCGAAAAATTATGCGGAGCATCCCCGGAGGACATTTGTTATTCGGACTCTCTGCTTTGGATAAGGGGCACCCACTTGATAAGGGGTGACCACTTGCTATTCTCACCCCTGAACTGGATAGGGGGAGGTCATCTTCTTTGTTTGAATTTGGTTTTGGCGGGAATACTTAATGCAGACGCTGCAGATTTTGGAGTTGAATTCTCGGGTTGTTTTAACGAGATTCAATCGCTGTAAATGATTGGGCTGGACTTGTATTGATCAAACAAAGTTAGTTTGGGCAGTTTAACTAATCAAAATGGGCTGGATAATCTGTTGGAAGAAGACAGCGTCAACATCAGGAGCGTGAACATATTTCGAAGATATGGTGATTAATCAGCAGAAGATATCATAAGATTTGCTTCTATCCTATCTTAACCAAGTTTGGAAAGTTATTAAAAACCAAATATCTGCTATTAACGAGAAATCAGAGTCCACAGGGAAAGAAATAACGGACGAGGCCGTGAAGAATAATAGAAAATATTCGGGATTAAACCAAGGGATTTTTGGGCCTGTCGAGTATAAAAAGTCCTGTGGGAGTTCATAGAAGCTTTATCAAGAGTTTGGGGAAGGTTTGGGACGCAGAGGAGCGAAGAAGAAGGATTAACAACAATTCCCGCCTGTTGCTGCTGCTGCCATTAGAGGACCTTGAAGATCACGAAAAACAGACTGCACAGAGCAGTCTTATTTTCCGCAGCATCAACAGCAGAAGCGAAGTATCGTTACTTTACTGCAGTTCCCTGGTGTCGTTCTTCTCTGGACGCTTATAGAGGGTCGTAGTTTCACTGTTTTATATTTTTCACTCTTTTAATCATATTTTGAGCATAAAGTATGTATTTTGAGAACATGATTATTATGAGTAGCTAAACCCCAATACTGGGATGATGGAGGAAGCTGTTTTTCAGCCATGTGGTTATTTAATAATTCTTAATTCACTTTTTGGACCGATTTTAATTGATTTATGATTTCAATTAATTACTTGTGATTTTGTTTGATGGAACATGCTTAGTCCTAGGGAATCTTGATGTGCCATGCTTATAATATACAAGTAATATTTTCTGGAATCTAATTTGGCAAAGATAGAGTTAGTATTTGTTTTATTTTGAGCTATAATCGCCTAGGATTATTTTCTGAGCCACTTGAATATGAAACACATTGGAATCCTGAGTCCTGGTTCCTCTTGATCTTGTGACATATTTTCTGTATATATCTTTATTTTTAAATCTTTACAAGTCCGAGCAACGAACTCTTATTTACCGCATTAAAACTACTAAAACACTCTTGCCAAAGGTCAATCGAATTTTCCTGGTAATCTTCTCATGTCTTGCCTTTTCGATTTTTATCCTTGTCTATCACCATCTCAGGCTTACCCCGCAACAATGCCACTGTTACGAGCTAAGCAGGGGACTTAATGTTGATGGTGGTTTTTAGCTCAAGGTTAAATTTGTAAAACCTTGCATCTGATGTGACGTCACTCTGCGAGGAAACGAAGCCATGAGTACCAATCTCTCCGCTGGCACATTTATTGAGTTGTTTAATATATTTACATGAAATTTATCCAGACTGGCGCATGTAGCAACCATCCCAGACGTTCTGTAAATTTCGGCGCTTTGCCTATATTCACTTAACATAAATTCCTTTGAATTCCTTCTATGATATGTTCCCCAGCTGAACTCTTAATGTTGATATGGCATGACGATTTGTGTTCACTCGCACCAGAGTAACACGAATTTCCAAATATCAAGGATAAGGTCTTTTGCATAAGGTATTCAATCAGAAAAGCATGCTGCTCTCTGGCAATGAACCTAAAAGAACTCTATGTCAACACATAGAATTCAATCAATTGACCTGAATAACTTGCAGAAGTTAGGGTTTTGCGCCTCGCGCAGTATATCAGACCTTGCTTGTCAAAATTAAGCCTAGGAAAACTAGGTAATTAATCCGCCCTGGATTAGGAGGTGAAAAACCTTGCCCATAGTCAGAAAATAGGGAGCCGCAACAGCAAAGGGAGGCGTGGCCATGCCTTGGATCCACTTTTCATTGGCCACGCCCCATCCTAAAACCGACCCTATTTCCCTCGACCAATCAGGTCGCTTTAAACTCGCCACACACACATAAGTTGTGGCTGGGCCCATATTTTCTGGCCCCATTTCCCATCGACCAATCAGGTCGCTCTAAAGCCGCCACACTCTCACCACAAGTGTAGCCACGCCCATGCTTGGACGGCCCTCTTTTAATCGACCAATCAGGTCGCTCTAAAGCCACCACACTCTCACCAGAAGTGTAGCCGCGCCTTATGTTTGGCCGGCCCCTTTTCTTGGCCAATCAAGTCGCTTTAAACTTACCACCATATATTAAAGGCCAAACGCACCCTGTCGCGCCACCACAACATATTGATCGGCATGCCAACATGCCACTCTTCCGCGGTAACATGCCACTCTGCCGCGGTAACATGCCAACATGCCACTTCGTGGCAACCTGCCATAAATATCGCCATATGTGCTAACTTACCTCTTGTCCGTGGCCAACGCCATGAAAAGCTTAAGATTAAGGTTTTCGGGTCAAAAGCACGCCTATGCATTAACCAAAGCCCTAATTTTCAGTCGTGACGCAAATCATGTTACTTCGACCCCACAACATGCCACGAGCCGTGTGGGACCCGGGAAGCCCTAGGGTTGGCGCGATATCATAGCCACCCACGACAATCCCTACTCTAGTGGCCATTTCCACACTATGGCCTTGCCATAACTCCTTTGGCATAGCTATGGCGTCATTTTCACAAAAAGTATCGTCATGCCGCGGCCGCATGCCACACATACTAATTAGGATTTCGACATGCCAAATCCTAATTTGGGCAAAGTTTCTATGCCAGCCAAAGCCAAATAACGTTTCCCAATGCGATAGGATTGATGTGGCAACAGGGCCAATGTTTCCACGCGACATGTGGGTCCAACACCATATCACCAAACCTTAGCATTGGTCATGCCGCCAAACCTTAACCTTGGCCATGGAGCCAAACCCTATCCTTGGCCATGCCTCCAAGCCCTAACTTTGGCCACGGAGCCAAATCTTAGCTTTGGCCATGCTACAACGCCACAGGCGTGGCCATGCCACAATGCCACTAGCATGCCGCTATACCACGGCTGCTAGCATGCCACTATGCCACGGCTACTGGCATGTTGTTATACCACGGCTGCTAGCACGCCGCTATGTCACGGCTACTAGCATGCCTCCATACCACGGCTACTAGCATGCCTCCATGCCACGGCTACGCCACTGGCATGCCGCTATGTCATGGCTCCACCAGGCGCCACTTGCACCACCGTGCCACTGGAATGCACGAGCCATGCCAGCCATGCCACATTTCCACTGGCGTATACCAAAACACCACCGCGCCATTATCAGGGGCAAACACAAGGTAGCCATAATAAACGGCTACCCTCCTTCATGAGATGCGATCTCAGCCATCGAAGTTCGCCACCGAATTGACAAACCTGTGGCAAGTTTTAGGCGACCAGCCAAAATGAGCCTAATAGCATTACATGCTATTTTCCTGTGGAAAGTCCATTGACTTTGACTTTCCACACGTAGCGAAGTGCTACATGTTTTCCACGAAAACACTCGAGACATCAAACATGTCACAAACTGGGGGATGCTCATCAGGGTATTGGTCTGGCGGTTTACAGCGTGCGGCGTGCAATGCGCCCGTTACAAAAAAGTGTCATGAAGTTGGACAATTAGTGGTGGTGAAAAGTAACGATGCAAACAAATTCATTTCCTTTATCATGGAAGCATAATGTCTGACGGTTACACGAATTCACTTCCTTCATCATGGAAGCATAACGTCTGACGGTTACACGTTACTCTTTTCTTCCACCGCTCAATTGTTTCCACTTTATACGAGACGAGGGTACGTTTCAATATGACTTGTATAAATATGCTTCACATATTTTCACCAAAGGACATGTTTTGGTCGGCAATGATACAGTATCTAAAAATCACCTGGTAGGTTTCCATTATACTAGCCATTTCTACTTTCAGATACAAAGTCATAAACAACCACACCTTCAGAATCAATTATTCTGGTCTCAACACTCTCTTCACTTCCCTCCCTAAGACCAACCCTTCTCCTTCACTTTGTGCCCGAAGCAAGCCTGGAACGGACATTTCTTGGTTTAGGCCAGGATTGTACAGATTGATCTCTCGAATCAAAAGTAATCTCGTGCAGTACATTGTTTAGGGTTTAGATTCGTTTCTCATCCACGCACCCAAAATTACCAAATTTAGCAGAAACGGTTTTCACCCACAAACAAATACTTACTCAAGCAAATAGAAATCTAGGAGTCTAATTGAATACAAGAGAAACTACTTGAATGGTACCAAATACCAATGTTCAAGGATCAATCAATTTTAATCAACAACCAAAGGTTGGATTTCCCAATTGATCGATTCAACGCATAACCTGTGATATTTCAATTATATAACAAAATATAATGCGGAAAAGAAATAACACAGACACCAGAAGTTTTGTTAACGAGGAAATTGCAAATGCAGAAAAACCCCGAGACCTAGTCCAGATTGAACACACATTATTAAGCCGCTACAGACACTAGACTACTACAAACTAACTTCGTTCTGGACTGTAGTTGAACTCCAATCAATCTCACACTGATCCAAGGTACAGTTGCGCTCCTTACGTCTCTGATCCCAGCAGGATACTACGCACTTGATTCTCTTAGCTGATCTCACCCACAACTAAGAGTTTCTACGACCCAAAGTTAAGACTTTAATAAACAAATATGTATCACACAGAAAAGTCTAGGTAATAGATAAATCTATCTCCCACATAAATACCTACGAGTTTTTGTTCAGTCTTTTGATAAATCAAGGTGAACAGGAACCAATTGATAACCCGGACTTATACTCCCGGAGAACGGCCTAGAATTATCAATCACCTCAAAATAATATTAATCGACTAGCGAAACAAGATATTGCGGAATCACAAACGATGAGACGAAGGTGTTTGTGACTTCTTTTATATCTTGCCTATCGGAGAAATCAATCTCAAGCCAATCTTACGATTGTACTCAAATACGATAGAAACAGCAAGATCAGATCACGCAACTACAGAGAAAATAGTTGGGTCTGGCTTCACAATCCAAATGAAGTCTTCAAGTTGTTAACCTACAGGGTCTCGAGAAGAAACCTAAGGTTAAAGGAGAATCGACTCTAGATAATACAACTAATATCACACGTGAGGTGTGGGGATTAGGTTTCCCAGTTGCTAGAGTTCTTCTTTATATAAACTTTCAAATCAGGGTTTGCAATCTAAGTTACCTTGGTAACAAAGCATTCAATATTCACCGTTAGATGAAAACCTGATTAGATTCAAGCTAATATCTTTCAACCGTTAGATCGAACTTAGCTTGTTATACACAAATGAAATGCACGTTTATTTAGGTTTGTGTAATCGTACCCAAACATGTACACTTAGTTGGTTCAACAATAGTTAACCAAATGGTTAGCCATATGAGCACTTCCATATCAACCATATTCTTCTTTACCACAACTAGTTCAAATGAACTAGTTAAAGAGTTGTTCAATTGCAGAGATCTTATAGAAGTATACATGACACAATCGAAGAAAAAACGATTTGATTCACTCGAATCAATTCATGAACTTGATAGCCACGGTTTGCAGTTATGCATTCCTTAGTTTATATAAGTTTAAGTTCACGAGTAATCGTTTTTAGAAAATAACCAGCCTAAGTACGCGGGCTGGTACGCGGACTTAAGTACCCGAAATAAGTTTGTTTTCAGTTCACAAACTCCAGTAGATTTTCACGGGACGTGAACTTCCGATGGTGTGCATACTGGTACGCGGACTTTAGTTCCGGTTTTCCTGAGCAGCAAAGTACACATACTTTGGTTCAAGGAATAAGGACTTACACACATATGTATTACCACACAATATTTATATCCTTCAAGGTTATATATTCTAAACTCTCATTTCAATCATTGAAACATTCTTAGAGGACGTTATATGATTGTTATTCACAAACCATTTTTCGTCAAAGCAATTTTCAAGTAATTGAAACTTAATACGACTTTCGTCATTAGTAAAGATGAACTTGGCCAAAGCGAAAGCTTACCAGCACATATTTTGGGAAATAGATACGCGAGATAAACTCGGCTCGAAATAGCAAATGTTTATAATCAAAGTCTATATAGCAATACGACTTTTGTCTCATGATAGGAGATAAAGAAGATAGACTTTTGAGTGATAGATAAGTTCAAGTCTCCACATACCTTTTAGTCGATGAAGTTCCACAAGTTCCTTGAGTAGTCCTTCGTCTTTGTATGATGATCGCCATGGAGTCTTAAGCTCAACTACACTTTCTATCTAGTCTGAGACTTAGCTGTAAGTAGACTAGAAATCAAGACTTAAGTTTTGATCACTAACATTGACAAACATGCTTGAGATAGCAACGCATGCGAGTTCGACCGAGCAGTGCTCTAACACACACAACAAGATTTTGTTAACGAGGAAACCGCAAATGCAGAAAAATCTCGGGACCTAATCCACTTTTGAACACTCTCAAAATTAAGCCGTTATACAAATACTAATACCAACTTCGTATAGTTGAGACCGAGTAAACTACCTCTAGTTACCTATTTTTCTCAGTATCCATGTGCCTACAACTAATCTGGCCAAGGCACGTAAATCTTAGGATATAGTCTACTATCTTAAGTTGCTTTAGCCGCTGTGAGTACTTCAGGCACTCAACTCCTTTGGATCGTCTTCTGAGACAGTAAAAGACTAATTTGTTCTGTTGAGTTCAACAAAGGCACCTCCGTTTAATCTAATAAACTTCTTTATTGGGTAAGTCTACCAAGATTCGGATAATGAAGAATACCATCAAATGATAGCTTGTCAATATATTACGACTATTCAATCGATTGTCTTTCAAAAATAAACCAGATCTTGTCGGATCCCAGCCGATCAAGTTTTTGCACGTGACAAAGATACGATATAACAAATCTTTTTGTCTTCAAATATTCAATGTCTTTCGTTGTATCTGCATAACCAAACTTGATTCCAACTTATGATCAATCACATAGCACTGAGTCTGTTAACAATGAATAATCTCAAGTCAACATTAGATCTAAAGATAGATTGAACTATCGATCTAGTTTTAGTGACCTTATGTCGGAAGAGCAGGCTCTCAAGAATAATCAAACTAGGTGTAATTAAGGTTTATCATCCGTTAGTCAGACAAATCAATAATCGAAAACTAAAATAAGAATACAATTCCAGTTTTCTACCAACGGTACTATATAAACGCTTATTGATCGCAAAAGAAGTATTTAAACTAGCGGATGCAAGAGATTCGCCTAATTAGGTTCCTCTCCTCTCCAAGATAGTATTACAAGTAAAACTATCAGTCAACTACAACAGTGACTACAAAATGAAGTGTTTTCCATAATATTAAGAAGAACAAACTTCACTACTTATAGACCAATGTAGTTTGGATACCAAGGTAGTTTGGACACTGAAAATATTATCAAGATATTCAATAAGCACCTAAAGTCGGTTTTGTCTAATTCCAACCAATATCCAACGGTCATATCGAAATCCCTCTTTGATTACAACTCAATACAGCTAGCATACAAGACACTTAACTAATATATTTTCCAGAGATATGTTTTGCTTACTGGAAAAACAAAACATATATATTCGAAAATCTTAATATAAAGATTCTCAAATATTTCTCAATTCGAATAACAAGGAATATTTTGAACAATAAAATATAAAATTTATGCACATGTTCAAGTTACTCACTAGGTTGACATCTTGAATTTTCCTATTTTGCAAACCAAATTCCAAAATCACACAAACCCTAAAGTGTGCATGACAATATAAATCGGTTTTGCTTATGGGGATTGGTTAGTTCCCAATGTAGGTAAGGATCGGTTTCACCTTAGTTCCCCATATAGGAAAATCGGTTCTACCATGGTTCGCAATATAAGTAGGGATCCGTACTATCATGATTCCCAACATAAGTAGGAATCGGTCCTGCCTTAGATCTTCAATAAATACCGGACCATCAATCCATTTGATTTCTTTCCATTACGAAACAAGTTCGTAAATATACTTCCTTAAAATCATGTAATTAACATAATTTCTAGGCATGAAATTAACCATAAGTTCATTACACAATCTAGTAACAAGTTACAAAGATTATATATATGTCGCAATTATGAAGTTCAAAAGATAAAAGTTATACTTCGTAATTCAATATACCAAGGTTGTAAAACACTTGTATATTCTTCCTTGATACTTTGATCATAATAAGATGATCAAGTCTCTAATACTAGAGTTTCATGTATATAACTTCTCATGTTATGTTTTCAATCTAAACAATTTGAAAGTGACGATATAGAAATGAAAACAAGTCAGGTCTTGTATTACTAACCTCAAATTGAAGGATGATGTCTTCGTTGATGTCGATACGTCTTCAGAATCTTTAGGTGTTCATAGTAATACTTGTGTGCCTTAACATTTCTATACTTCCTACTCTAACCTCACGAAGTTGACTAGAGTAATCTAATCAAGCAAATTTTTAGTTTTGATACTAAAATACGACAACTAACCTTGACATACCAACACTTAGCGGGTTCAACCGAGCGATGTTCTAACAAGTTATAAAATTACCATTTTGTGGTCCTTGATTAGAAGCATGATTTCATGAAAAAAATTTAATAGTTGATTCTTAGCTCATATCTCCTTCTATGATTGCTAAAATCCAATATTGAAAATTCTTTTCTTTTAAAAAAAATGTCATTTTTGTTGTTCTCTTGGGAATGACATCAAATGGGAGAGAGTTCAATTTGAACTTGTGCTTAATTAATATATATTTGTGGGGAGTGTAGTTGTACTCCTTGATGAAAACGCTAAGTTTACTTAGTGGAATCGTCTTGGTATATTATCTTTAGTCTCGATAACTCTTTTGTGTAGTTTATTAAGATCCTTTCTCTTTCACCTTTGCCAATTTTGACGACAAAAAGGGGCAGAATTATTTAATAGTATTCTACTATAACATATGGCTTCTTGGAGCATAACGTAAGAGGGAGTGAATTGCAAGCTGTAGGTTTCTACATGCTATTCAAAAGAGACAAGTAGTGACTAAGGGTGAGAACATATCACCATAGTATTGCCTCAAAGTTTCGGCACAATTTGACTTTGAGGAACGTAAAATACAATGAATTGGCATAACAACATGAGTATATTGATTATTCACTCCAAATACTCGTTTTTGAGTATTCTCATAAGTTGTTAATTTGCTACAGATGTTCAACAAGTATATAATGAACATGTTCGAAGACGATGACGATTCAAAGAAATCAAGAAGCATAGTGGAATTAAAGCATATGTAAATTAGTTTTGTCACTAAAATTGATAAAAAGAAATATTTTTAGAGCATTGCTTGGTTGGACTCACTGATGTCGATATATACTAATAGATAATAATCATGCTTGTGAGGCTTTCAGTAATTTTATTATTTTAGATTATCATCCACAATCTTTGTTTGGTAACTGAAAGACTCTATAAGATATAACATGTGAATTATCAGATAATTCCATGCACTATATGGTGAGAGTTGACCTTGAAGATTTAAAATTGGTTTCAATTTTAGGGACCATGAATATGAAGTAATAATATCTTGTTGTATTTGATGATTTAATTTACGTGAATGTATGTGTACCCATAAATTCTAAAATGATCCTAATCATCACATAATTTGTATCATATTGATATTATAATCATATGCTTTGATATTAGTTTTATCTTATATTATTCTATTATTTGTATTTCCTTTGAATTTTCTAGTTTTCAAGTTGACTTGGGAAAGAAAAACGAAATGAGATAATTTCAGCTCGAAGTGGCAATATTAGGAATAAAGAGCACAAATTGAACATCTAGCATTCAAAAACATGATTAGGGCTTAGCATCAAAGCTAACCAATTAAGGGTTATTTTATTTTTGGCACTTAGGTTTTGTCCAAATTTTGAGTTTGGTTTAACATTTGTTCAGCTTGGCATTTGGTACCTGAAATAGACGTTGACTGTAGTAGACTGTCACTGACCCGAATTTAATTAATTTATAGAGTAAATAATATGGTGCTTACAGTTTTACCCTTAGTTAGGACCCAGATCTAATGGTTATACTAAAAAATAATATTCAGTTTACAATCGTATGGCCATGATGTGATCTCTTCACCTTAGTCCTTTCTTCTTCCGCCTCCATCTGCAAATCCAACTAAAAATATCTGCAGAAACTCCATTAATGTAGAGCACGGCATACATTAATAAATTGAAAAATTAATCCTTTACACAATAGTGTTCTTCATTGATTATGTTATTTAACTTGTATCAAATTCGTATTTCTTATCATGCCAGCTCAAAACAACAACTTCGGGAGAGTCCTGAATTTCACAATTTCTAGCAGAAATCACTCCCCTCTTCACCACTACCTGCTTCCGACTCATTCCGACTCAGAGATACCTAATTTGATGAACATGTTACAGGGCCTACGGCCCATGGATGTGCGGTCATGGGTTATCCATTTATATGTATATAATGTAATCTATGTGATAGAACTACTTATCCCCTAATAAGATTCTTCTTCTTCCTCCTCTTATCTCTCCATGTTTCACCTCTAATTCTCCTCAAACACGCTATCAAGCACGAGCTTTTCCCTACCGCTAAACAACGATTTTTTTTTTTTGGTTCTGATCAATCGGTATTTCGGAAGTTTGTAAATGAAAGCTTAGATCGTCTTAGGGATTTGACGATCTAGATTTTTTTTCTTAGGTAGGTCGTTTGGAATCCTACGGGGAAAGAGGAGAAAGCGAATCTGTTTACGTTCTTCAGTGTGAATGCAAATCATCAGGTTTGAGAAGGAAGAGTGTGAACGCAAATTAGGTTTGGGAACGAAGAATTTTCGCGAATGTTCTCCCTCTGTTCGTGTTCCGAGAAGAAAAGAAACTGGGGATGAAAAATTTTCAGTCAGCTCCAAGCCGGTCCAACCAACCCGATCATCTCAAACCCGGTCCAACTCAACCGGGTCCGGTACGATTCGGTCCAACTCAACCAGGTCTGGTCCGGTCCAATAGGTCCACTCAACCCGGTCCGGTCACCCATCCTGAGCCTCCCGGACCAGTCCATTCTGGTTTGTCCTGTTTTGACCTGTTTCGTATTTCAGTTCTGTTTTTATTTTTGGACTGTGTGTTGTTCTGTTTGTTTTTCTTTGGACTGTGCGCAACTAAACTTGTTCTGGTTATGTCTATATATAGCGGGAACCAAAAATAGAGGTATGTAACCAACTAATGTGGGTTTTTTAAATTGAATATTTGTTGGGCTTATATATTTAGTTGTTTTTAGAGCATGTATAGTTATGTTTATTTTATCTTAAGATAAGTCCACATCATATAAACGGTCAATTTAAAATTTTGATTGTTATCTCGATCATTAAGAATTTTGGTTTTATTGTTATTTTATTCTCTTGAACATGATATTGTCTATAATTGAATGGTGTGTTTTGTTCAATTGGTTGTACCAACTCAATACCAATGTATTCATTTGAGGTTTAGAAGTACTTGAGCACCATTATTGTGTACTTGATTTTTTTTCCCAAAAATTTAAATGTTTCGTGGAATGTAATCCACTTGCTTGACTATTAATATGTCAATAGATACGTTCAAATAAAATCACATGTATTCCAATTTTTGTGGATGAACTCACAAAAAACAAAAACGAAAATAATATGAGTCAGAAAATTTCCATTTCTCTACTTCATCCATGATACTAACGAACCAGTACATGTTGAAGTATGACAACAAGAGAACTATTTTTAGTTAGTTATTCAACCTAAAGTAAGTGGTTGACATGTGTAGTGAGATTCTCTTGGCCTATTGAGATAAAGAAATTTCTCAAATTAAGCTAATTGTAGCAAAATTGGAAATAGAAAGAACCCCGAAGTAATAAGGGTTAGACGTAATGACTCATATAAAGCATGAGAAAAGGGACATATATATCATGGGATGAAGCTAAAATGTAATTCTAGCTTCCATCATAAATGAAAGAGTTGGAAATTCACCTGATTATAGGTGTTGGTATATACAATGTAATGTGTGTAACATAGTAGCAACCAATTTTCACATCAACTTTTATGGCAACAAGAACTTTGCCTAACTAATTGACTATTTAATTGAACTAGATCAAATTTTTGCACTTATGGAATGGAAAGTACATCATTCCCACGAGACATAAATTCTTTAAAGCACTTGGGATATATCTGGATGAAATGTAACATATATTCATTCTAAAGTAATTGAGTTAAATCCGACTTTTATTATATAATAAGTCCACACCACTTATTAAATCTCTCAAGACTCAATGTCTAAGCTCTCTATGTACTAAAGGATAATCACGTGCTGTTAAGTGCAAAGGGTGTTCATGCGTGAACTATTACCTACCTTTTTGAAAACTGGGAATGGAGTTGATTGCATCTATAAATTATTTCTATTAGATGTGGAAGGAAGCATATTCTTAGAAAACTAATGTGTCAATCTAGTGAAATGCAAATCACTGGACTTGGATTACTGAATCCATTTTAACCCCAACAATGAATCGATTGGGATTGATTCATCAAGACTTTGACATAAACATAAGGCATATTGGTTGTGACATGATGTTCCATTTTGAAATTACTAACACGGGCATCACTTCATTTGAGTGTACAAGAAAATGAACTAGTAGAATGTGAATTTACGACATCTATCAAAATCAGTGATTTCTAAAGTTACTAGATTTGCTCTGCCTCTCCCCATTATGCTTTAAAGTAAGAAAGCACGTCACTCATCTTACAAAGTCTTTCTTTAGTAAAACATGATTGAGACCATCCTGTTTTACTTATATGCAGATGGAAAATAACTCATTCTTCAAAGAAATAAAGTGTTGATAGTGAACATATATCCATGCAGAAGCGGACCATTCAAGTAATTTATGGCTCTGGTGAATGATTCGACGCTTTGAATCAATTATTACTAACAACAAACGATGTGTTTAATTTTTGTAAAAACTCCTAGCACATATTACACAATGCAAAGTGCAAAGGTTCACCAGCCTTGTTAATGCTAGAGAATTTACATCAAAAGGAATTGATGAATATTGCATATTTAATAGGATCAATATAGATCATCTCATACCCAATGGTCTCGCGGAGGCTACCATTAAAGGTTACAGATGGTGTCTAAGGAATAGGTTATGCGTACAAACCTACCTTTAAATGCTTGGGGAATATGCAATACTAACGCATCTTTACTTAATTCGTTTTAGAACCCAATATTAGTCATCATTTTCTGCGTACCAGTTGGTAACTTGATTTAAGCCTGAGATTCGTGTTCTTACGCATTTTTGGTTGCACTATATATGTGCCATTACGACTCCACATCGTACTATGATGGGTCTTCAAAACTGTTAAGTAGATATGTTGGAAATGAGTTCCCAACAATTATCCGCATTTTTAAAACCTTTAGCAGGAGATCTCTTACCGCTATATTTGCGGGTTGTCGTTTTAATGAGACAGTCTTCCCGTCGTTAGGGGGAGATAAGAAAAACTATTTTCTAAGGGAACGACAGGAATTGTCGTGGTGTGTTTCCACTGTGTCTCGTATTGATTACTGTACTCCACAAATGTAAATGTGAAGTGACAAAGAATAATCGATTCTCAGAATGTACACTGATGTCGCTAAAGTGACAAGATCACACATACCAGCTGCAAATTTTACTGCAAGGTTAGAAATTCTCAGTATGGGGTACACCATAGACTAAGGTATTACAACTACACTTGGTGGAGGTGTAGTTGAGTCCATGGCTCCATAAAAGAAGACGGACAGACCACCAGGTTCGATCAATCCTCACCTAGAAAGGAAATAGGTGAATAAGGCACAACTTATTTATATCATCAGAAATCGTCTCATAAGATTGTCTCTGACTATGTCCATGAATCAAACTGGAGGACGCTACGAAGTTTAATGATTCCAGAAAACAATGACATCCCAAGTGGATTATGAGAATGCGCACGAGTCAATGAAAAGATCATGCGAGCATATTGATGATTAATTTCTTATACACTTGCTTAAGGAAATAATGCAAGATGAGATCGAATCAAGCTCCTTGTTGCTTAATTTCAACGAAGAGCATATTTGGCCTATACAATCCAGGTAGAATTTGGTTCTTTGACAAATATACAGGTATTTGGTGTGGTAGTGCTAACCAACCAAGTGTAAAGCCTATTGAACATACATGATTAATTTGTCACAAAGCATAATGAGAAGAAAGCAGTCTTAAAGTATAAAGACTCGCCTTGTGGCGTGAGGTTTCTCACAAAGCCCTGGAATTGTTCTCTTGTAATGAACGTTATAGAGTTCTGCTACTTAGTTAGCTTGGTAATTTCAAAAGGACTTGAAATGCAGCATATGTATGTGGTTGTTACGTATCTCTGAAAGAATCAAGAGATAGAAGATATTTACAAAAGTACTTGATAGACTTTTGTTGCCCAAATCAAGTAACTCTAAACTACATATTGTGTTTACAATTAGATGGAATGTTCACTTATAGATTGAAGCAATCAGGCGGAAGTGGTATACCCGTCTAAGTGGATATTTGATTTGGAGGGGATATACAAATAAGTTATTTTTTTCTTGCGTATTCACGAGAAAGTTCCTAATTTGGAATTGTAGCTATTTATGTCGACGGTACAGACATAATGGGTACTCTTAATGTAATAAGAGACCTTAAAAGCTATTTAAAAATCCGAATTTGAGATGAAAACTCTAGGGAAAGCTCGACCGAGTACTGAGTTGTGGGATATTATTCCACAAGTTTGCATATGTCTAAAGTTGTCAGGCAATTTAACAAAGACATACATCCTGATAGCACTCCCATGATTAGTCGAGGTTCAAATGTAAGTAAGTGACCATTAATTTCGCCTAAAGGAAGATGACGAATATGTGTTGGGAGATGAAATTCCCGTATCTAAGTACAATAGACGCATTATTTTACGTAGTATAATAATGTACTCGATTAAATTTCACATCCTCAGGGAACGTGTTAGCTAGATATAGCTCAGCGCCAACGCAATGTCATTGGAATGGTACAATGAATGTAATCATGCACTTAAAAGTAACCATTGACATAAATTTGTTTTATCCCTGCAAAGACATTAAAAAGAATGTTAATCAAAGTGCAATCCAAAATTTGTTGATTATAAAGGAACAATAATCTCTTCTCCAACGAAAGTAATCAGGGGGAGATATGGTAGATTATTTTCTAAGTCATTAATGATATTCAGTTTTGAAAAGTACATGACCAAAGGAACTGTCTGGAACAACTCTGGAAGTAATCACGGGGAGATGCCGACATCAGGGGGAAGATCCAAGGATATGATATCGACATATTTTACTTTGAAATTGAAGTTGTTTTGTACTTTTTTTTCCCTTCGTTCGAGAATAGTTTTTCCCAAAGGGTTTTGTTACTCGACGAGGTTTTTAAGGAGACAACACTAAAACATCAAGTATGTTGAACGCTGAAAACATAAAGATCATGTTGATATTACTGAAAATATCTGAATCAAAGAAATGAAACACGATAGTCTGTTAAGCAACGTAACTTCCATAATCAACAACATGGTCTTATAAACATTCAAGTCACCAAAGTAAAGTGTGATAAATTCCTTTTGACTGCATTAGACTAATGAAAATTTTCTGGCATCAGGGGGAGCATCTAATGGCGTGTTGAACTATTTTCCTTCACCGAGGTTGCTTTTTCCCACATGGTTTTGTTACTAGGCAAGGTTTTTAATAAGACAACAACAAACACCGGGGATGTGTTTTCCCAGCTAAGGCTATTGTCTTTCCCACAAGGATTTTCAGCCTTAAGAGTTGTGAAGCAACTAGTCAACTTCAACGGAGCAAAGTGATCATCTGCAAAGGATCACCTTTACTTGCATTTGTCATGTTGTACTCTTTTCCCTTCGTCAAGGTTTTATCCCACTGATTTTTCCTTGTCAAGGTTTTAATGAAGCAACATATCCGAGTCCAATTATATTCTAGGATTGCTTAAGATTGTACTCTTTTTATTTAGTTCAGGTTTTGTTCCTCTGGGTTTTCCTGACGAAGTTTTAACAAGGCAATTAACTTAGATTCGACGATCTTTAAAGATCTTATTGCATGTGACGAACTATATGTAAAATACGAGACAACATGTGAAGTACTACATGTGAAGAGCTGTACCAAGGTTTTATCCCACTGGGTTTTTACTTTTCAAATTTTTAACGAGGCGATTCATTTCGGCACAAGCCATCAAAGAGAGAACGCCATTTGAAGAAATACATTCAAAGCACTATATGTGAAGCACTATGTATAAAGTTTTGTTATTGAACCGCACAAGGGGGAGTGTTACAGGGCCTACGGCCCATGGGTTATCCATTTATATGTATATAATGTAACCTATGTAATAGAGCTACTAATCCCCTGATAAGATTCTTCTTATTCTTCTTCCTCTTATCTCTCCATGTTTCACCTCTAATTCTCCTCAAACAGAACAGAGTAACTGAATACCTAATCCTGAAATTTGGAACAAAGTAGATATCAGCCATTAATTTCGCGTTGTTTTCATATGCAAATTCATAAAACCAATGACTAAATTTTGAGGGAAAAAGAAAATAAAATCCCTAAGATTATATTATTAGATTTCTTTAGTTTGATGAAGAAAATTTGTTACAAAGCTTTGGCCACTGGCAAGCTTAGAAATAAAAGCAACGGGACCGGCGCCACCTCTTATGATTATTTGAAGCAGCGAAGGAAGAAAATGGCGGTCGTTTAGGTGGGGAAGGATGAAGAAGATTAAAATGATTTCATATATTGATACTCCATATATTAATGATTTCATATATTGATACATTCGTGTTTTCTACTAAGTATTTTTATTTTAATTTTTTTAAGTTGTCAATTGGATAAGCCTGAACACATATTTAAAGATATACAATAAAAATTTCATATATTGATACTCCATATATTAATAAACTATATATATTAATAAAAAATCATAGTCCCAACCTGGGCTAGTTATAAATAGTAATAATCTCCACATTTTAATATTAGTAATAGATTTTTCTAGTCCCACCAAAAGAAATTTACCTTCATATATTAATATAATAGTCATTCTTGGAAACTTATAGATCTTGTTACGTGAAAATTCAATATGAAATAAGTACTTACCCATAGTTGTTTGAGAGAATATGTAACTTTTTTCATTATTATCGCATGTTCAGATTTGCGGATGTGTAAGATCTCGTTACTGTGCGCACCTTCTTGCCTGAAGCCAAAATATTTCCAACTTGTCGAGCATTTTAAAAGTTCTTGGCATGAAACATTTGGTATATCCATACTATCATCATCAATATTATCTCCTCCGCTTCTTGTCTAATTCCAACGATGATTTCTTCTTCGGTTAAGGCATATACGACTTGTTTCTCATTTGGATGATTAAAGAAGACATCCATATCATTTACATACTTTGAATTAGCAAAAAAAATCATTTTTTTGATATACGTCCTTAAATTAATAATTTTGTGATATACGTCCCTGAATTAATATATAAAGAGGAATAATAACAAAGCAGCGGACTACGTAGCTAAAGAAGCAAGGATTAAAAGACTACAACACATGTCGGAGAACCTCAATCAAAAAGTTCATATATCTAGCATTGATTTTAATACTTTTGATAAAGATGATTTTGTAAACCTCTTATACTACATTTGCTAGTTTTTTATATATGAACTTTTCCATAAAAAAAATGTCCGAAGGCTATTAATATATGGAGTTTTTACTGTATTAGGGTTTGAGTTATGATGAAATCCTTAGAAAACCCTAATAACAAGTAGCATGTTTTGATTATTGTTTAGTTAGAAGGAAAATTATGCTTATGTAACCCATGACTTATTCCAAATTTGTGTATTGCATTTTACACCTTATTAGGTTTTTACTGAAGGTAAATCAAAATAAAAAAAAAATTGGCACAAGATAAATAAGAAAAAAACTCTACAATTTCAACCTATATGTTGTTGCTACGAAAAGAGGAGATGTACATAAAAAAACACAAATACAATTCTATTTCCACATTTGAGAAATAAAGAATACGGATATAAATTTTCATCCCCTAAGCCAAACAAATTCAACTTTCTACACATTTTTCTAAGAAAAACATCTCCATACGATTGGTTAAATAGATAATGGTTCTCCTCGCTAATATGCGTGCTACAAATCTTGTCCCTTAACTTATAACTCTCGGAATTAAATTAAGGGAAAAAACCAGAATGTTTTACGAACACAACACACGTTACAGAGTGTGCATAAAATCAGACTCACGAACATATCATAAAAACTTAATCTGCCTGGATGGAGTACAATTTACTTTGGGCAGCAATCCAATGGTTAGGGAGATTTGCTTACATGGACTTCGGTACTCCGATGGGCAGTGCATCTCACAATTGGTAACTTGGCACAGCAAAGGACACCCTGTTCACCACTTGAAATGATCCAGTCACGATATTACCTTATTCTAGTATTCTCCTCATACACCCTAAGATACGTATTATACTCTCCGTCTTTATATTATATTTCTGTATAATGAATGAGAAAAAACCCAATTCACATTCCGCCACACTGGTTGTTTTGCCCTCTTCTCTCTTTCTTTCTTCCCCAAAATCTCTTCCCGTTTTCGGAGATTGAAATGGAAGCAGAGAAGAAGAAACCGTTGGACCTAGATTACAACAAGCTCTTTTCTAAGAAAGATAAAGATGATGAACTTGTAGTTGTTCCAGCAATACAAACACCACAACCATCATCATCGTCAACATGTGCTCAGCATTTTAAAGATATGTGTAGAACATTTTCTGAGTATGGACTGACAGAAAAAATCTCTAGAATTAAAAATACTCTCGCAACCGTAGCACATAGCTTGCCTGACAAAGGTGCTAAGCTGAAGGGGAATCTTAAAGCCCTTGAAGCAGAACTGGAGAGTAGACATCACAAAATCGAAATCATCAAGAAGGTTGTTTTGCTTATTGATTTCTCTAGCTTAAATTTCATTATCGTAAGGGTTTCATTTATTTTTTCCAATTAGGTTTTTGTTGATTTTTCTATATGTATGTATCACATTTGGGGTTTGTTTTTTTGAAGGATTACAACTACACTAATCACTGTGATACTTAGTTCCATTAGGGCATTTTACATGATTTTTAAAATGGGGTTTGCTTTTCTTTCATAGTTGTGGGATAACTGCTATCACTTCATCTTGTAACAACTATATAACGTGTATGCTTATTCTCCATGATCTTTAACTTTTATGTTTGTTCTTAGGCTGATGACACTGTGGAGATGACGCCAGTCACGCCATCATCATTTGTCAAGGCATTTTCTAGAAAAATTGATGAAGAGGTAGGGAAGATCTGGATGGTGGATGTATCTTCTGTGTCTTTTTTCCCCATCTTTCTCATTTCTCATTCTCACGAGTATTTGAGCAACAAAGGGTATCTGAGCTTCAATGTCTTATCAACAGTCAGATTTTGTTGCTCGTGATAAAGACAAACCATTTGAAGAGGAACTTAGATATTTGGGCAAGGGTAATCGACAAACTAAACGAATAAATAAGGTCGAGGAAAATGGAGTGGGTTCAAGACAGTTACTTGTTAAATGCAATGCCAGTCTCTCACGCGATAAAGATGTGGATATACCATCTAACGGGGTTCAAAAGCAAAAGACTATTACAGCTGTGAAGTTCTATTCTTCTCAACAAGATGAAGACGTGTCTGATGGTTTTGCAAAGAGGTAACTGTTGTTATGGTTTCTTTTCTTGTATTACAAACTAGCTTGGTTTTCCTCATATGTCGAAACACCAATTCTAAAGTGTAGCCAGTCTAAAGCTGCCACAGAGTACAGTTTTCTAATGGTTTATATTTTTCATGATGTCAATAGTAAAACCTACTTCTATGCTTTGATTTGATAACATCGTCGATTATATATTCACCCAAACTTGATCTTCCATTTGCTGAAAGGATTCTTCTAAACATCAATGTCTCAATATAATAGCTGTACCCAGGGTTTATTATTAATCTTCGAGAAGTTAGAGTTTGCAACTTATGGTGCTTAAATATCACATGTTTTGCTTTTTAGTTCCCTCCCATATCCTCCTATGGCCTCATCCATCTTTGTGAAATGCAATCTGCTACAACATTTTGATTATGAGTAATCTGAATGCTGCTGCACTAGTAGTTTGCATAAGCTTTAAATGCATGGATTCAGTTTGGTTTGTTTTTCTAAAAATTATTTGCGTAAATGTTATACTAGGAGGAGGACTTCTGAACAGCAACCCTCTCCTAGGCCCAGAAGGATCAAGGTAAGTGCCTTGTGTTATTTTCCTCACTCAATTCTTTTAATCTTTCATCCCCAGTGCTTCAAAGAAGGTTATCACACTAGTCTTTAGTTACTTTGTATACCCAAGTATGATGCTGATGTATTATTCTTTAAATTCTTGCACTCTCTCTAGTGTTATTTTCAACTATGTCACTCATTAAGGCTTCTTGATGTCCATGAGTTGGCCATCATGACAAAGTGAAGTGCACCTGTTTTGTATGAAATTAGAGGTCTTGCTCATTTATGCACTCGTTTTCTAACCAAAACTCTATACCATGATAAGTTTATCGAAGAAGATTAATCCTATTATTTATCAGATATTGAGCTTCTTATTTTTTTTCCCCTTTTCTATTCTAAATTTCAGTTATGTAATAGTCGATATATTCTATATAATCTATGTAGTCTGAATTTAGATACCTTGATGTCATTTTAGAGTTTCATGGACTATATGTTTCTGTGAGGGGTAAATTATTCTATTCATTCTGTTACTTAGGTAGCATTGGAAATTCTTACACCGAATTGCTTGATTTATTATTTAATGCCACTTTCTAAACCCTGTCATGATACAATTGTGCTAACTCCGATTATTGAAATGCAGTCTTCGTTATTATTCGGTTTCTTAGGATTGAATTTGTCTTTTTGAATTGTTGGGAATGTTGCGAAACAGGTACAGAACGTGGTTGATCTGGACGATGATGATGATTGTCAGCCTATACAGACAGTACAGCAGCAAGACCAATGTCTTGGACGGTGAATGCCTTTTTTTAGATATCGAAATTAACAACTTTTTGGGTGGTGGCTGTTTCTCATTTTATGAATGCTCTGTTATTGCAGGAGAAAGGATTCTAAAATTTATTATCCGTCAAGGTGCAGTTAGCTCTTTGACCTGAAGAGTTCATGGAATATGACTACTTGACTCTACATTGTGCTACACTTTCTTTTACATGGTGCTTATATAGTTGTTCATTTGGAACAGGTTGGAACCTGCGTCTGTTGAGATTTGTTACTCAGACATTGATTGCCTTGCTCCTGAAGCCTTTTTATCGTCAACTATTATGAACTTTTACATTCGGTAATATCCTCTTTACTTTTTATTTTATTATCTATATAAGCAATATCCTCTTTAAATTGAAGATGCCAAAACCTGAACTGAAGTTCCCATGTAATTCCTGTTTTTGTTAATATCATCCTTTTTAAGTCCACTAGATGCCTATTTTGTTATCATCTGGGAGAGAAGTAACCCAGGAATAGAATGCTTCTTTAACCAAATTGGCCTACTGATTTTGTTCCTTTACATGCTTTTGTAAAGATTTGTTAGTTGCTAAGATGAATTTTTTTCCTGGTCTTTGTGTGTTCGTCACCATTTAAGTTGTTGGAAGTTGCAATTGGCATTGGCACTCATGTCCTAATTAGTTGCAATCCTGTTCTTGAAGATATCTGCAACGACCGGTGTCAGCAACTGGTAAATCAAGAGCTGATTACCATTTTTTCAATACCTATTTTTACGAGAAGCTCAAGGAAGCTGTTGCACCCAAGGTAAATCTATTTTCTTGAGTATGCAATTTCATCCACTGAATTAATCATGCTTTGTGCTATCTCATCCACCGACTTAATCATGCTTCTCGACCGTGACCATGCAGCGATTCAAATGCAATAGGATTTGGTATATAAGTTTGTAAGGGTTATTTATGTAATCACATTTATACCAAAGTATGTCAATCCAGGCACCTATTTGTAGGCTGTAGGCCTAAACTAGCTTTGAAATGTGGATATGTACGTTTCTTTCCATGCAAAAATAGAAACTACAAGCAATAGATACCTTGATTTATTTGTTACAATTTACCACCTTAACATAACATCTCCCTTTGGGGATTCTACCTTTGTTTGGGTCTCTTCATGTAATACCTACTAATTTATCCCAATGTTTTTGTTAGTTTTGTCTATAGCTCATCTTTTTCATGAAATTTTGCAGGGCGAAACACGTGCAACTTTTGCCAAGCTCAGGAGGTGGTGGAAAGGTGTTAATATTTTTCAGAAAGCATACATATTTGTACCTATACATGAAAAGTAAGTTAGCGAAGTTTGATACTGATGTTATAGAAGTCAGAGTAATAAATGAATAGAATTCAGCCTTATGCAGAGCCCTAGAATTTTTTTTAGGGGAGAAAAGAAGTAGAAACATGAGGTTCAGACCCTGCTATTGGGTACTTGGGATTTGCAAATTTAGCCAACTTACTACAAGATTCTTTAAGACCCTCTTTGATTTCCAAGTTATGGGAGGGCTGAAGTTGCTTTTTGATGTTCTTGCAGCTGTTAGCACATTATCAAATTTGGTCATTAATTTTATGTTATCACTCTCTGCTTGTCGCTTCCATCAATAGAAGTTGGTACCAAATATGTACTGCTCTGCCTCTGACTTATGAAGTTCAGAAGTTGTATGGTTCTAAATATGTGGATGAAATCATGAAAGTGTACTTAGCATATGGCTATGTCTATTTCACATTCTCTCATTTTATCTTTTCTCCTCAAGAGACGTAACTTGTTTTGTTTCACGGAATCAGCTCTCATTGGAGCTTGGTGATTATATGTATACCAGACAGAGAAGATGAATCAGGACCAGTTGTACTCCATTTGGATTCATTGGGATGTCACGATGTTGATCAAGTATGTCTGAACATTAAACGGTGAGTCGTTGACTGCATGTTCATTATTACTAATTACTTGTTTGACTTTTTTGCGTAGTATTAAAGTAATTTCTCGAATCATTTTATATCATTGATCTCTATCTCGGGGCTTCTCTAAGGATGTTTTAGCTTTTAAGTAATTTCCGCTAAAGCTGGAAGTAAATTTGATAAACATCAAATACGTTTCAGTGTTCAAAGTTCAAACATAGCCTGAGGAAATTCGGAGTATCCCCAGGAAGTTCGTAGTTTCCTCTTGAGTCAGTGGTTGTTGAATCACGTTCAATTTATATAGGATCATACATCCAGGGAAGCAAAAACTCTTGACAACAATAACTAAGTTGGAACAAATTTATCGTTTTGACATGTTTTGTTTAATCCATGGGTCAGTATAACGACAACAGACAGACACACTCACGCAGAGACTCTCTCTCTCTCTCTCTCATCTCAGTTGCATGCCTTCTTGATAATCTATTATTCTTCTTAACCGTGATATTTCTTAACCGTGATATGATGTCACTTGTGCTTCCTAGCTTTTTAATCGAAGAGTGGAAATATATAGATCAACAGAGCAGTCAAGGAAGTATTCCTCCAGATACTTCTATTGCAGATAAAATATGGAAAAATTTCTCCCGTAGAGTTGAGGATCGAAGCATCAGGGTAAGCTTTTGGAATAAATTCTCAAATTTATGGCAGTAGGTTGCATTTTATGTTGCCCTCTGTGTCCCTTTTTATTTTTTTAACGTCTAGAAATATGCTCTAAAAGTCCAACTTCTAATTTGTGTTTATACATATACATAATATAGCCAAGAATATATACTTGTAATAAATCATTATTGATTCAATTATTTTGGTCATTAAGTTTCCAGTGGAGCTATAAAGCATAGTGTTTTCCCTGAATACTCCCGTATGATCTTGTTGCTAGGTGCCCCATCTCCACCTCACCACCTTTGGCCGTTTAGGGATTTACATTTTTGCTAATTGTGCGAGTTTGCGGAGCCTCATACATGATCCCAGGATACATGTAACCTGTATTCAGAGATGAACCCTTGGAGTTATATTCTGTAGTGAGTAAAAGTAAGCTCATATGTCTATGTACTGTATCAAGTACAATTACTTCAGAAGTTCTCTGGTAGTAGTTTTACACTTTCTTTACTAAACTAAGTCAGTTTTGTGGTTTCTTTTCCTGTTTTCCTTGGGAACAATTTAGTGGATCTAATATTCAACACTTTGTAGTAATCTAAAAGCTAATCAGGTGTTCTAAAATTCATGTAGTATTTTCTGAATCATTTCAGTTGGATCATGTTTGTATGATGACCTTTTGTTTTCCCATCAGGTCCCGCAACAGAAAAATGAGTATGATTGTGGCATTTTTGTACTTTATTTCATGGAGAGGTTCATTGAAGAGGCCCCTGATAGGCTCAAGAAGAAGGATTTGATTATGGTATATGGTTATTCTAGCTTTTGTCGGTTAGTTCTCTATATTCTCTATATATCTGAATTAACCTTTGTAGTTCAGTTTGGCAGGAAATGGTTCGAACCAGAGGAAGCCTCTGGGTTAAGAAAGAGAATCCGTAATTTACTTCTGGAGGAATTTCAAAATGCTGAAATTGAGAGCGATAGTGGAAAGTCTTCTACTGCATCTTCAGATGCCGATGATTCTGCAGACTGCACCCTGCAACCTACTGAAGATGGTGGTGATTCATCAGTATGTGACGTGCAAACTATTAATTCTTGAAAGAACTCAGCATCTGGAGAAAGTTCTGTTGGCATCACCTCTTGCCAATCGTCTAACATAAGTGTAACTATGTGGATTTTGTGAATATAACGCTCTCTGCAGAGAATTGGGTGTGAAAGAAATAATTGATCTAGCTTCAATGATATGGGAAGAAAATGTTGCGGAGTAGTTGAAGGATGTTTACCTTTCCAAGAAGAGGACTAGTAGATTCGGGACTTACTAGTGTTTAGTGGATTTCAAATTGTTCTGTATTCAGGTTGCATTGTGTTCTACGTAACAGTTGCAAACCGGAACAATTGAAAACAACAAAATGATGTCTTTTGGGTTCAAAAATTGTGATCTCTGTATTTTTTGCTGAATCAGTTTAGGTTCAGGGGCTGAAATTTTACCCTTGTATACTTTGTAAAGAACACTTGAACAGAAATGAAGAGTATTCTGAACTGAAGTTAGGCTGCTCAGCATGTAGAGAGCTTTTTGGGTTGATTAGTAGTTGCTTATTTGCTAAACACCCGCTACGAGTTATCCTTGATACTGGGTAATCCTTTGGGTGTTCTTATCATTGTTGTTTGCATTATTATGTTTGCGCAGCATGCCTAACATGAATTTTCAACAGGAAGTACATGTGAACACTATCAAGTACTAGATATAAACCGTTCATTTCCCATGATATCACGTGTTAACATTATCTCAGTCCAAACTGGGGTCATTATCTTTGGCATCATTATGTGGCTTCTTTTCTTTGATCTTCGTACTCTCTCTACCATTTCCCTAGAAACATCGAAACCTCAATTTTGTTTTTTCAGTATATAAATAAAATCTAAGAAACAATTTTTTTTGGAAATGATCGTCAGTTCACGAAATCAATTCCAGTTTTTCTGCCATGGTTTCTCTACAACTCTCTTCTTGTTGTAGTGCTTCTAATGGATCTTCATTCTTTCTTTACAATTTCTCTCGTAATTCTTCTATCGATAATAATGGGTTTTCTTCAAATCTTAAAAAATCAAAATTGGGGTTTGATGGAGCAGAGAAAAAGCTCTGTTTCATCAGTAAGAAAAACAAGACTAGCGTTTTTGCAATGGCATCAAATGTACCTTCTCCTTCTAAAATGAATCTTAATGAGTATATGGTTATACTGGATAAACCACTTGGTATTCGTTTTGCTATTTCTGTTGATGGAAAGATCTTCGTACATGCTCTTAAAAAAGGGGTAATTCTCTCTCACACGCATACTCTAGTTTGATATTTAGTAATTGCAGTACATAGTTTCATAAAATTTGATCAGTGAAATGTTTTTTCTTTTGGATTTCCATGGAAATGATCTTGTTTTTACTATTTATTTTTGGAAAGGTCTCGAACTACTGACCTCAAGTAACAGAGTCAGCTCAGCTCAGTAGGTTGAAATCTGGAAATGATCTTGTTTTGTAGTCTATATAGTTCATATATGAGAATTTAATGTTGCCCAAGGAGAATTTTGACTCACAATTTGTTAATATTCGACCAATATGGTGTTTGCGTAGGGAAATGCGGAGAAAACTAGAATAGTCTTGGTAGGGGATACATTGAAGAAGGCAAGTAATGGGTCTGCTGATGGATTTGTTCAGATCAAGAACTACTCGGACATACAGTACGAATTTTCATCTTTTGAGTCCTAACACAAATATAGAAGATAACATTGTATTCAACTTTTGATTCCCTATTGAATTCTTGGGTATTTCTGCAGGAAATTTCTTAAGGAAGAGAAAGGATCTTGCAGTTTAGTTCTGGAAAGACCCTTTGCTCCTTTTCCTGTTCAACAATTGCTTAATGCGAGTGTCGACGATATGTCATTCAATAAAGGTCGGGTTTCACTTGTTTCTTGGAATCAAACGGTATTGGCGTCATACTTAGAGCCATCGTCTGGGAGCAAAGGGAATTCAGGGTTTGCAGTATTCTCTCCGAAGCTGCTGGCAGCACCAGGGTGGAAGTATCTTAATAATCAGGATGCACAAGTTTCTTCGCGAAGGCAGAGTAACTTTTTTGCTCCTCCAATAAGCCAACTTGTTTGTGTAGTCTCCGAGGAAGAACTCGAAGAAGCAGAATGGGCTCATGGGAGTTTTCCTTTGGAGGAATATATTAAAGCGCTCGATCGCTCTAAAGGCGAGTTATACTACAATCACTCACTTGGTATGCGTTACAGTAAGGTATGAGTATTTGCTTTATATGCATACTATAGACGTACTGGTTAAGATGTGCCAATAAACTTGTAAAAAACTGCTAAGAAATAACTCTTGACTGTAGAATCTTTCTTGTATTACAGATTACGGAACAGTTATATGTCGGATCATGTATACAAACAGAAGCTGATGTAGAAACATTGGCTAATGATTTGGTATGCTTAATTCTTTCAACTTTTCTACGCTATTTCATTCTATGCTAAAACTGGAAATTTCTTGAATATTGTGAATTTCTCCTGCGGTAGTATTGTTCTACATTTTCTGTTAATACAATGCTACATATCTTTGCATCAGGGAGTTACTGCTGTATTAAATTTCCAGAGTCCAAATGAATGTGCCAATTGGGGAATTAATTCTGAATCAATCAATGACGCTTGCCGTCGTTCGAATATCCTCATGATCAACTATCCTGTAAGGTAATAATTGACTCGCATAGATGACAATACTGATTTCCATGCATTGGTTTGTACAAGTACATAGTACATTCCTTAATTTTCTATGTAATTTCTTTTGCAGGGATGTAGACTCATTTGATTTGAGGAAAAAGCTTCCATTTTGTGCAGGACTGTTACTGAGGTTGTTGAAAAAGAACCTTCGAATTTTTGTAACGTGTACTACTGGGTTTGATAGATCCCCAGCTTGTATTGTCGCATATTTGCACTGGATGCAGGATACTGCCCTTCAAGACGCATACAATTTTGTCGCTGGCTTACACCCATGCAGGCCCAACAGGTATCTTCATACAAACTTTTAGTCAACTGTTGTACTGATCTGGTAAACTTTTTGCAATGTTTATAGAAAATTAACATGGTTTCGGAACTGTCATAGCAACTAGTTGTTTAGAGACAAAGACTCATGATACAATCTGATGCAGACCAGCAATTGTCTGGGCAACATGGGACCTTATTGCTATGGTTGAAAAAGATAGACATGATGGGCCTCCGACTCATGCCGTGACTTTTGTCTGGAGTGGGAGAGAGGTAAGTGCATACTTCAACTTTTTCCTCGGCATATTTTTCTAGTTTGATTTTAGGCCTCTGAGATTGATTTAAAGACGGACTTGAGATTAAATGAGGACAAAATCTTGTACTGTTTTCTCTTATCAAATGTTTTTCTTTAATGTTCTCTTGTGTCAATAGGGGGAGGATGTATCCTTGGTTGGAGATTTCACTGGTAATTGGAAAGAACCCGTTAAAGCTGTTCACATGGGAGGTCCAAAATATGAGGCTGAAATCAAACTTAACCAGGGAAAGTAAGTTTTGAACCCTGTATCATTTGTCCGAGCATATCCATATAGCATATAACCATACAATTTTCCACTAGGTATTGCTACAAGTTCATAGTCAATGGGAACTGGAGGCACTCAACAGGGTCACCAACAGTGTCCGATGAACATGGGAATCTGAACAATGTTATTGTGGTAGGAGATACTGCTAGCATACGGCCTGCTACTGTGCAGCAACAAACTAAGGTACTGATATCGTGAGAGGAAAACTATCTTTTACTGAATCCATCATATATATATATATAGATCATTGTTTTTATGGTGTGATTTTGTAGGATTCCTCGGTTGTGAAGGTGATTGAACGGCCGCTGACAGAATACGAGCGCGTAATGTTGGCAAAAGCTGCTCGATGTCTTGCATTCTCTATCTGTCCTATCAGACTAGCTCCTAAATAGATTATTCTGTGTCCAACTGCATGCTTCTACCCTAACATTGAACCAGAGTATATGGGTGGACTTCCATTTCGTGTAATCTGCTCCTGCACAATGCAGCCTTGATTTGAAGCACAAGTGAGCCAAAGTTTCACTTCAGGATCCCCTGGCTCTGTAATTCCCAAGTTGCCTTTCCATATATTCCTCAATATGTAGGTCACCTTCAAAAGCATAGGTGTTCTGTATGTGGTAGCTTTCACTTCAGGACCCCTGGCTCTTCAAATCCCCAGTTGTCTTTCCGAATATTCCTTGATATGTAGGTCACCTTAGAAAGCAAAGGTGCTCTATATGTTGTAAATTTTGCTACGCGGGTCTGAGTTTTGTTGTACTTATTATACTGAAGAATTGAACTCTTATTAATATAAAAATGTTCAGAGAATTGCATTCCCATTTACAAGTTTTGAGATGCCCGACTGTTTGAACACATGTTTGAAGAAACAATTCCATTGACGTTGTATTATTACTAGGGCTTAACCAGTGCCGTAATGGCACAGGCGTTCCTTTGGGATGTGTTATCTTTAAAAGATATGAAATGGGTGTACTCCAAAATTTATCTGAACATTATGTTTGCTATTAGCACACTTACATAGTTGCATTCAGAAGCCTGATTCTCATTCGTATAGAATCTTGAGTAGTCATGTTACCCATCTACAAGTCGAAATGCAATTTGAGAACTGTCTGGTCTTTACCATTTATTACATCGACAAATAACAATTATGTCATCTTACAATTTGTTAGGCAGTTAGGCAAAGAGGCAACTGAGAAGTCGCATGTACACAAGCAAACATAATTATGATAGCGAAAAAACAGGTGAATATCCTTGCTTGGCCTTCTTTGTTGGTTCTTATGGAGCTCCTGACTCACCGAGCAACACACTTTCTTTCATATTTAAGTTTTCCTGGAATCAGCGTAGATCAAAAATTTCCAACCTGAGATTTGGGTTGATATAGACATTGGAGCACTCCTCATAAATGGGACTCCCATCTGATGGTTCTTGATGAGAATGAAAACCTCTCTCATCGCACTCCCTGATGACATTAATGCCCCCTGGGTTGGATAGTCGAAATATACCATAGTTCCTGTGGGGGAACATGATATGTTTAGTTTCAGAGTATGCAGCTCATTATTATATAACATCATGGATCACTAATAGAACAGATTTTGGACCAGGCACAGCATGAACACATCTTAGCAACCTTATATAGCTGATAGATACATTAAGGAGTAACACAAGCCCACCTTGAGGGATCTGTTGGAGCCATGACTACAGCAATTGCTTCAGGGAGCATGACCTGGCCACAACCAATACAGCGTGTAAATAGCTCCCTATGCACAATGACAGCATACAAGCAACTGTAAAACACCAATATGTCAGTTACCTGATAGGAGAACTGAGTGTGTAGGTCGATGGATGACATAAAACAGGTTTGAGAAGGATGTGTCTGAAAATTGAAATAAGATTCGATAAGGATGAAATATAACCGACCACGAATTGACTAAGCTAAAGGTACCTACATGGATCCATCCGAGAGAAAAGAGGGAATGCTCATCTTGAATGGCAAAGATCTCTTCCTCATTCCTAGCCTGGCACTGCCATTAGTTATACCCAATGGATTGATTAGTCGATAAAAATTTCCGCCACTTTGGAGAATGGTGTTATATTGCAGAGACAGACACCACAACAGGGAACTTCAAGGGAGCTTACCGAACTGGAAGTTGCCTCCTGCTTTGGTATTATCAACGTGGTCACGTAAAATATACTGTCCTTCTGTACATAGGAAATACAAAGCAGATAATCACTCGAGTACTTCTGAAACCCAACCATCCTAGCTCTTACAATCAGTGGAGATGTATAAAATTAAATCTTGGGATCCATGTGAAAGTGTCGAGATCTTACAAGAAAAGCACCAAGAATACCACAGGTCTCCACATCCTGTTTTGTGTTGTCACTAGCAAGTTCCATAAAATCATCCATCAATCTTGCCGACTGGGGGAGTTAAAAAGTATTCACCCATCATTCACTAAAGAGGACATCCATTAGGCAAGAATTCTAGGAAGGAACTTGGAAATTTATTGAACTACATAGAGTTTTTGTTCTTACAATGTGTATGTCTTGGTAAGAATGTCCGGAATGCTCGCGGGTCGAATCAGCAATATCAATGTGAGACACACCGGAACCACAGGGCATATCGTGTACGAATGAAAGAGTGGGAGAGGGGAAAGATTGAGTAACAAGATGAATATTGACGATGCAGACAGTCTCTGTGTTTGAGAAGGTTGAAGAAGGTGATGTGCAACTTCTGCAAGACTCCCCTGTAGTAGCAGATGTTAACCCAATATTTCCCTTACTGACATTGCTGAAACCGGAATATGGCGTAGAAAATAAGCACTATTCATAGTGATACCGGTTCTTTTTAGTTTCAAACATTCAGTACCCCGAAGAGCACATCATACAGAAAAAAAGTTAAGTTAAAACCTCTCATCACTGTTTGGCGAGGAGTGATCACGTTCACTCAAAGAGATACAGCCCAGTTGAGGTTTCAGAAGTTCCAATTCTTTGGTGAACTCCTCACGTATCTGACCCAATTATTATCCAAGAAATTTCACATTTCAGGTGAAAAAGAGAATCAACAATGGAACAATCTCAAACCGCACAATCAAAGCAAAAAATATACCAATTTTCCTATTACAGTGGTAATATAATAACTTTGATGAGGTAATTTTATACCTTACTATGATGAAGCTTTTCTTCAGAAGAGTAGGTCGAATAACTTTGGTGTCGAGCTATAATAGAAACCAAACTGCACACAGAGAACAAACCCACTCTCATTCGACCGCGATGAAGATACTATTTTACCCAAAACGATTCAAAATGTGCTAGAAAGGTTTGACACCTTAGGGTTTCAAATAACAGGAATTCTACTATGTTTGCACTTTGCACCCAACAATAACTGTTTTACATAAAACTGGACACAAACAGTGCAGAAAATGAACAGCATATACTGTCAATAAACACTGCAATAATGATCAAATTTCCGTTCAAATATTGTAGTCTTCATTATTCGATAAAGAAAAAAAAATGAATAAAGAGACGCATGTACCTGCAGTATCTGTTGATAGTCCAGTAAAGATCAGTTATCTTCTTTTCATTTCTACACTGATTTGCCTGAAAAAAAAGAAAAAGAAACACAAAATTATATCAACGGAATGAAAATTTTCAGGCAAAACTAAGATATGAAGAAAACAAAACCTGGGTAATAAGCTGATCAGCAATTCTATAGTAGAAAGATAGCTTGATGGGATTGGGAACTGAGACTTCCATAGTTCGCTTGTGCTTGTGCGAAAACCTATGGTTACAGACGTCTCGTGATATCGAAGAGGCATTAAAGGAGTGGGAGAAAAGGATGAGCTATGGAAAATGATTGTGAGCGCAACAAAGAGACGTGACGTTTTGGGAATCTGGCTATTCTGTAATACTACTATTATTTTATTTTTCCTGGCCAAATCATCGCCGTTCAGGTGTGCCACCGGACAGGATCATCCATTAAAATTTAAAACCCGTCTTTGCGCCGACGGAGTCGAAGCACAGGGATGGTTTTTAGTAGTAACAACAAAAACATGATTCCCACGACTCCATCGAAAAAGCCAAGTGAACACTTAAACTTGCCGAGGGAACTGCTTTTTTTTGATGGAAACATCCTGGAGAACAGCCGCACAGCATAGTAGGTGTTTTTGCCACCTAAAAATGGCTGAAGCTACGGGTTTTCAAAGACAGCAATCTCCAAGTCGGATGACAGCCGTTCAATCACCCTCGTAAAGTACAAGATTTCAGAATTTGGTGGTGAAGTCTGGTGTTCAGATCTGCAATGAAGTGTTTATTCTCTTCCCTTCAACCACCTTTTCTAGTAAACCTCTAATCATGGACGCACATCGACGCAAACCAGTAAAATGAGCATCAGATAACAACAATCCGACACATTTACTAGTAATTACTACATGACATCAATATTCTGAAACTGATCAGACCATGAGAAAGTATGATCTATTTCCCTATCCCTATTATTACTGTTAATACATTAAGGATTGTATTTCTCACATCAAAATCAGCTGAGATTTCACAATTGCATCCTATTATCACATAGTCTCAATACCATCAACCTCTTGGTCTCCTCGAACTACGGATAGAGATTCATCTCCATTAACCTCATTGATCTCAACTTGTCCCCCGGATTCAGCTAATTTTGTGATCCTCTGCAACTCATTGACCTCAACCGAAGGGTACGCAATCAGCTTTTCCTCGTCTGATCGCTCTGGTTGAATTATTTGTTTTGGCTGTCTAATTGCTGTTGCTGCTTCAGCCATGGCAATAGGTGGGGGTTGTGGAGGAACCCATGCACGCCTAACCACCTGCTCAGTGGCCGGTGCACGGTAGGATGATTTTGATTCGTCTTCAGCTTCGTATTCTGAGATCCTGACATTTTTCCGCTGCCATGAAGGCTCCATACCATCACCATTTAACTGAGATGTGGGCAAGTTAGCTTGTGACCTCATGTTTGAACCCTCAGTATAGTATGATCCATTTTGGGCTTGAGCTGTTTCCCATGGCTGTAGATAAGAAAGACGCAGCAAGGAAAAAACCCTAGTTAGCAATTAAATTGACCCGTCGTCGTGGGCTGAAGAAAAGTCAGGTAATCCATTTCAAATTTTAAATTTTTTGAATGTAATGATTAAATTGATAATCAGGAAAGAGAATACGATACAACTCAGACGACAAACCTTGACTCTAGGAGCTAACCGAGGATTAGATGGGGGCTGATTAGGGTTTGGAGGTAAATCATTGATCTCCTACAATTCCCAGCCGGGGAAAAAAAGGATTATGTTTACTTGAACTTATAGAAATTTTGGTCAATTACGAATATGGAAAACCGAAGGGCACATGGTGTTCACCTTGATTCCAGGAGGTTTCTCCCCTCGTTGTATCATTTCCATGATCTGCAACATAAATTTTTTGTAATTCATATTCATTGTAGACAACATTTAAAATCGAGAAAGTAACTCTTTATTTATCTGATCAAATATTATGATTAATTTCCAGGACTTTGTAGACGGATTTCTTGGTTCACAAACCATATGTTGGATGTGTTTCTACTTTTTAGATATGCAAGACATGAATCAATCACTTTCAAAGGATGTGTAGCCAAGCAGTTAAGTAATTGGTGTCTATTATGGTAAATGATTGCCTATTATCCTCAGTGGCTACCTTATTTCCATACTGAGACGACAGTCATATAGATCGAGAAGTTATCAGTTACCACAGAATAAAAGCGGAGAAAATGTATAAATACCTCCATGTAAGATTTAGGATGTGGTGCAACAGAGGGCTCTGTAGAGGCAGGTGCTGATGGAGGTCTACCTGCAGATAGGCCATAACATATAAGAGTAAGGACCTAAACAGGTGGGAAATTTGGGAACAGATGATTAGTTCTATATCAGACGAAAATCAAGTTTTTCGCCAGAAAAAACAACCTGAGCCTAAGTCGATGTTTGCTGTGCCGTTTGCTGTTGCTTGCTGAAAAAGAACATTGTTATAGAATTAAAATAACTAATTCTGAAAAGGAAATAGACATAGATAAGCGCAGATCCATACTTAAAAAATAAGAATTAGTTTGCTATTTTCTTTAAAAAGATTTAGGGAAAATTACCTTTAAACCTGAGTAAGAGACTGTTTCATAGTCTTGGTCAAACAGAGAATTCATCAACTGGGTATTGCTTGGTCCTGCACATTAGCAGCAAAAAGAAATGGTGTATAGATTATCAGGAAATGAGAGCATAAGGAACTGAGCCCTACAATACAGAGTGACAACTTTGCTGCTATTCCTTCGTCGTTATTTCACAAATTCAAACTACAAGACCTGTTTTCCTTGTGTCTTTAAATATATTTTTATTTTATTTGTTTAACCCAAGGGAATTACCAAATGCTCCAAATTCTTTAAATGATAAAATTACTTACCAGTCCTTGATGTAGATCTAACTGCTTCTATATGGTTGTTTGATGAGATAATTGCTTCCCTTGAACTTTCCAATTTGCGGATAGCATTACTCATGTTTTTCATTTCCCCCAATTGGACATCCATCATATTCATAAAGGCCTCTTGGTACTTTCTTTCTGAGAAATACATGCAAAGGTCACAAATTCAAGTAACTGGCGAGAAAATATATACATAGGCAATACTGAAGCCTGAAATCATTCATTAGATAAACCCACCTTCAAGTTTTGAGTTCAACATTTCCTGACTCGCCTTAGCTACATCTGAAGCTGCAGCTGCAGCAGCTTTTGCGGCTGCTGCTGCCTCTTCAGCTGGGTTTGGCTTTAAGGTATTTTTCTCTAGTGAGTCATCACCGTCTTCTTCCAATACGACCTTGCGGATCCAAGACTTCAATCTAGGGACAACAGCATTCTACAGAAGAAATGTCGAATCAGATAGAAGAAGAGTGAAGAGTTTTATCTAATCATTTTGCCGTTTATAAGTCCAGTAACTGAAATCTTACAACTCATACCCATATCCTGAATTCATATCCATGCATGGGTTATATTATCTTGTGCAAGAGGGCTAAAGTAAGTTATACTAAGGAGAAGCTTGAATGATACCTTAAAAACAAGTGCAGTACCAGCTCCTGAAGCAGCAAGAAAGCCTATGGCAAGAATAGCATGAGACCAGTGAAATCGGGCTCGCATTTTGGAAACCACGCCACTTGGGGGAGGAACTGCAGGCTGTGGAGCTTGTGCTTGTACCTGAGGCTGCGAATTGATAGGTAAAGTTGACTGGCCATCTGAAACCAATAATCAAATTAGTAGACACATTAGAGAGTCACACCAGGCAACCAAGAAGGATTCTGCTCAAAAGACTTTTTCTTGTAGCATATTAGAAGGTCCATACCAGCTTTCATAGCTCAATTATTTGTAATGAGAAATTATTAACAGCTTCATACCTTTATTTGGGATAGCTGCCGGCATAGTTGTAGCTGGTGGGGGTGGATCCTGTAATACAAAGAATATCATGAAATTGCTCACGGCTTGAGTAAAGAATTCTGGACTAGAAGTTCCTTTTGTCAAGATCATTGGTGCAAGCAAGGAATAAAGTTTAAAGGCTAAATATTCTGAATGGCAGAAAAAAGCGGGAAACAAATTTAGCTTACAGGCACTCTACGGAAAGCTTCATCTATCTCCTCGCGTGAGAGTCCCTTCTTCTCCAAAAAAGACCGCCTGTACATGACAGGGGAACCTCGAACTTTTGGGTGTGACAGAAATTTAACAGCATTTTGCACTTGATCCTCTCTTATTGGTTCTGAATTGACAAAAACAGAAGGAGGTGAAGTAATTCTTGTGGTCTCCCCTGGTGCACCTTGCTCAGCTCCATCCAATGGTTTTAGAGGGTCTGATCCTGTAGTTAAGGTAATATTAATAAAGATTCTGGAATCCAGGAAAAAAAAATGAATATCTAAAAGAACATATGTTGGGGACAAGTTATGTGTTTCTCATAGAGTAATCTAATTATGCAACAAACTCCATGCCATTCTCCATCATTTGACTTGGGCAAAAGCAAATCCCACCTAAAACTACTATAATTCAGTGACAACTAAAGAGATCTCTGTATGCACTAATACTCATTCTAAACAATAAACTGTAAACTAAAATCTCCGGAAACCATCCAGTTTGTGTTGGATGGTTCTCCCAAGAAGGTGGGAATTCAAAGAAGTGATGAAGGTGGAATTCAAAGAAGTTTGTCTAAGCCTCTAATTAGCCCCCTTCTAGAGGTGGTGGAGAAAACTGAAGACATAACCAAATAGATCTACCCAACCATGCAAAAACATTAAATACTAAATAGACATAGAAATTAAGAGTCTTAATATCAGATGGTTTGTTTTTTTAAATTCTAAACCAAATATTCTAGAACAAACAATCAACTACAACCCATGATATTTTACAGAAGTAAATACTTTGGTTTGCTCTTATAATACATCCTAAAACAACAAAGCAGGAACAATTTCTCAACAATTATAGATTACAAACTTAAACTACAGCTAACAATGTCTGAACATACTCTAAAACTGACCTAGAAACTCGACAAATTTAAAACACAAATTGAAAAGATAGATGAACCAAACAAAGAAAATTAATACCTGGATTTTGTGAATTATCATCAGTAAGAGTAGTTGGAGTAGAATTTGATTCACTCCCCATCAGTTAACCACCAATCTCCTTGGATGAATCCCACTTCCAAATTAATCTGATAGATGGATCTATTGGGGAATTTTAAATCAGAGAAAAATAACAGTAGCAGTACTAGTGAATGGTAGATTTTGGATTTCAGAGGGACAGAGGAAAAAATTGAAGATAAAGAGTACTACGCGTCAGATATTGCTCATCTCGAAAATGTCTGAAAGGAGCCAAAAAAGAGTTAAACAACTTTCAGCCTCAACAGAACTCAGGAAAAGGATAATCAATTCTCCGCCATTAAGTAATTTACAGTGTACACATCGAAAATCCTAGGGTTAGTACGTAATTAACACGTCACTCTGGCTGGCTGTCAATATGTCGTGGGATTCTATTGAGATGTGTGCTGGAATGTGATAAGATGGATGATTCTAACTGACTATGCAAAAAGAAGAACCTGACACTCCACCAAACCTGTAGGTGGCTCGGCTAGTCATCCTTGTTGCTCAAAGTAAAGGTTCATGTTTTCGGGAGGTTCGAGTTTTTGATGATGTAATATTGACGAATTTGATATGGAAGGTAGAGTTTAACTTGCTCGTTATCCAAATTTTTGATAACGAAGATAGAGTTAGCTTACTCGTTATCCAATAATAATATGTAAAACTTAAGATTTTGAATTTGATTTTTTTTTTTCCTTTTAAACTGTTAGTTATATAGAAGAAGGAGGATTTCCAGGGATTTAAGGAAAATGAGAGATTACAGTGAGAAATTTAGTATTGGGGATTTTCACTTCACTAAGAAGAAGGTGTTTACGTTGATTTGATTCTGATTCTCAATTGAAGAGCCAAACAAGCAAAATGAAGAAACTAATGATGGAATTGTACTCCGAATAAACCTCTAGATACTCAGTAATAGGTCCAGATGAGGTTAAATATAAAAACAAATTGTTTGATTTGAATGGTTAATGACGTGGACAGACCTGGAGTCTGATGAATACCATGTTGACTTCAAGGAATCTGTTCATCATACAACCATGCTAACAGTAGGTAATTCGTCGATTTATCAGGCAACAAGCGACATAATCAAAGAAATCCAACAACACCTACTGTGTGGAATAAAATTGTTATCATCATCTACATAAGTGTCGATGGTTGATTTTCAACAGAGGCTAATATCGTAAAATCATAATTTTGTGTATTTCTGACGTAGCTTCATACGAATGCACGAAATTCATGTTTCAAAGTCTCGACATGAAAGCTCATTTCCCCATGATCTCTGACTGAGTATCTAACCTCTTCAGAGCATGCATGAATATGCAATTATTAAAGCCTCTCAGCTGAGCTTTTAATATTCTGCATATTTCATCATTTATGCTGAGCAATTCCAGTATGCATTTTTGTGTAGAAGCGGCGGGTCTTACATGGATTGACCGCTAGTATAGAGCAACAACGTCTTCAGGATGTCGCAAATGTTCCCTGACTATGCAGAATAAATATTTCGAACGAGTATGATGTTTCTACTATCTCATACCTCGACTCTCGAGTAAATATAATGCTCCTAGACAGATTGTCTGCTAGTATACAACCATCAATTAATTAATTCTAGTGAAATATTCATATATTGAATTCCTAAAAAATATTCTATTTTCATTATAATATTTCATTACTTCAATTCATGGCTTTTTTCAGCTGAATTCCATGGATTAGTAATAGATATTCAACTTTCGGGCATATGGGCCCCCACCAAGTAAGCCCCGAGAAAATGGTGCGGGTGTACTTAGCAATAATGCATGAACGAGCATCCAAAAATATGAATGAATATGGAAATATGAAGAGCTATGCAAAATAGGAAGGAAAAAAAGGCGCGCATGAGACGGGCCGGCCACGCCACGGCCCGTCCCACACTCATGCAAACTATTATTTTTCGATATTTCTCTAAATATTGCTCAATTCTCCAAAAATTCTAGTCCCGCAACTATTAGGTTTTTCTTACCAATAGTATTATTTTAATATTCTAAAATATTAGACGTGTGAACAGAAAACCCTAATTGATCATTCATGCAAAAATCAAGAGTTTCGGTCAACATCAAACTCTTCTGAAAATATAAAATATTGCACTAGTGTCCAACAAATTACCTGAAACTCTCAGGAATGGACGCTCGTGGGACATGGTGGACCGTGCACCACCATGGCCGGACTAGACGGTCCTTTGGCCATCATGGTCATCCGGTCCCACGCTTCTTCATTATTTTTGGAGAATTTTCCAACTTTGGATAATTCTCCATATCTTGGATATTTCTTCATATTTTGGTGAAACCCTTTCCACCAGTTGGAAAATTCTCACGCTCAGCCGTCAATCCACCACCAACGGCCAAGGCTCTCATGCCCATTGATTGGTTGATATTTCTCCACCTACATTGGACAACTCTCCATCTTCAGGATCCAGAGTTCTCCAAAATTAGGGTTTTAGATTTATGATAATTCTGATAAACATCAATAATATTCATATTGATCCAGCTATCAATATTTTAATTAATATTAATGTTCGGTCTTGCTACCAACATTTTTGTTGCTCGACTGTCCGAGAACAACATGATTTGGACGACCATCACTCGGACGATCATCCAATTTTTAATTGGACAACCATTGATCATTCAATATTTATTAATACTCTAATTCCTACTTTGTCATTTGACAATGCATGACATATCAGAAAATGATCGAGTAATATCATTAGACCAACCTCGCCAATCCAAATTATTAGAACATCATTATTGCCTCAACTGGTAGAATGATACATCATAATTCATCAGACTCGATGTTTGTGCATTATTGATATCCCAGCAGACACCTTATGCTCAATATTTTCACGCTCAGTCGTCTATCCATCATATGGACAATTCTCACACTCAGCCGTCTATCCACCACCAACGGCCAAGGCTCTCATGACCATTGATTGGTCGATATTTCTCCACCTACATTGCACAAATCTCCATCTTCAGGATCCAGAGTTCTCCAAAATTAGGGTTTTAGATTTATGATAATTCTGATAAACATCAATAATATTCATATTGATCCATCTGTCAATATTTTAATTAATATTTAATGTTCGGTCTTGCTACCAATATTTTTGTTGCTCGACTGTCCGAGAACAAAATGATTTGGACGATCATCACTCGGACGATCATTCAATTTTTAATTGGACAATCATTGATCATTCAATATTTATTAATACTCTAATTCCTACTTTGTCATTTGACAATGCATGACATATCAGAAAATGATCGAGTAATATTATTGAACCAACCTCTCCAATCCAAATTATCAGAACATCATTATTGCCTCAACTGGTAAAATGATACATCATAATTCATCAGACTCGATGTTTATCCATTATTACTATCCCAGCAGACAACTTATGCTCAATCCATGAGTCTCAGAGCATATCACATTCGTCCATTATGCTTGACTCATCATGTATGCCTTGCAGACTCGACATGCATGGGACATCAATCATGTCACATGGGGGATATTCACTAGGGTTTTAGTATGACGGCCTACATCACGTGCGATGTAACAGTACATCCACTATAAAAAATGTGAGCAAGTCGTGCTATCAGTTGAAGGAGTTAGCAAAGTAGTGGATGAACAATCAACCAAGTCTCCCACACATGTGGAACTGGTTTAACCAAGATTTCCCACTCCCACACTCTTCCACTCATATGCAATCGTCACACTTACTGGAGATCAATGTATTAATTACTTCGCAATATAAATAAGTTTATCAACCTATGATAACTTAACTGATCTTATCTGAACACAACTTTCTTAGTCAAATCTTATATGAACAGAACTTAATCAATCTGATCAGAATTCACTGACATTCATCAAACTTGCAGAAGTCACCAACACATCCACAATCCTTCATTCATCATTAATCTCACACAATTCTCAGCTTCTCTCCTACAGATCGACCCACATCCTTTTTTGTGACCAAATTGACCCTGGAATGGCCATTATCTTGGTTTAGGACGAAGTCTTAAAGATTTATCTCTCGAACTCAAAGCACTCCCGTGCAGTGCATCTGTTAAAGGTTTAGGCAATTTTCTCAATTGAGGATCTTCCTGTTCCGCATCCCTTCACTTTTCCTCAAAAACCATTAAATAGTTTTTACCCGTCAATAGGGGTGTGCAACGGACGGACGGTTGCGGATTAGGGGTCACTCGCAACCAAACCGTCCAAGTTGCGGATTTGAAAAATCAAACCGTGACCGGCCCAATCATCCGCGGATTTTACATCCGCGGATTGTACGGGCCGGTTGCGGATTAACCGCGGATTTGGTAAAAAAAAAAAACTGTCAAGCAAGAAAAGAAGAAAACTCAAATTCCCAACTCATCATCACATCTCTGCTCATTGAGCAGCGGAGTCTCGGCTCTTTGGTTCGATCCAATTCCCATGTTGGGCCTGCTTGCTTAGTGACATCAAGCTAAAGAAGCAAATAAGCAATCCATTTTTTATATGGGCTTAGTGACATCACATTCAATTAGCTGGGCTTAGTGGCTTATAGCTAATGGAGCAGAGTCAGATGCGGTGCGGGTGAATCCACGGTTTTCAATATTCAACCGCACCCAAACCGCTAAAACGTGCGGATTTGAGAATCCCATCCGTGTCCGGCCCATACGTTTTGCGGTTCGGGTGAAATCCACAATTTTGCGGACGGATACGGGTCAAATCCGCGGTTCCAGTTTTTATGCTCACCCCTACCCGGTCAACAATAAGGCATTCAACATTGATGCTAGAAGATGTAACTAACTTATATTGGGGCATACCTCAGTACCTTCATTAAGTTCAAATAAACTTCAAAGAGGATATGTTTGATTTAGATATCTACATTGTAATCAGGAACATCCAAATTTTGAACACATATAAACTGACTAAAAACAAACTGAACTGCACTAAATCCATTTACATAAATACATAGGCAACTTACCGGCTTACAAGATCATTTTAACCTAGGGATTACACACATTATAAATCTAATTAATCCTGGGGATGTAGGAATATTCTAAGTGCCAACAAACATAACTTACAACATCGACTTGTATAATTTAAACGATGACTCTAACATAATCAGGCAAAAACAAGAAAAAATGAGGACCTCTTTGGATTGGTACAATAAGTGTGATACAATGAAGAATTTGTCTTGGTCACACTTTCTAAGTTTTTAGGAATATATTAAATTATCATAAATTTTTTCCCACCACATCTACACTTGATGATGTTTAGAACCACATGGTTGATGGAATTGTGGATATTCACGGACACAAGGTATTTGGGTGATAAAACTTAAGTCGAGTAATTTTGGCAACATTGCACGAGAATACCACTAGTATTAAATAAAGGACCGGCATGAAATAAATATATTTATAGAAATAAAACAAATCTAACTAGTATAAATGAAATAACTATTTTCACCCGACAAGAGTTTACTTAAATACCCATCTATGTTTTTATTTATTACTTCATAAAACGTGTAAATCTAAAAATAATGAAACTGTAGGATCATAACCAAGACTCCATATTTTCTTTTAAATCTTTTCAATTTACTTTTTCGTCCCAAAATAGATTCTTTACAGCATCGCTCAGTCGAACTCACAAGTTATTTTTGTTTTTTTTTTATCTCAAGCTTGTTGTTAATGTTAGTTGCATAAAACAATATCTTGATTTCTAGTCTACTGAAGTCAAGTCTCGAACTAGGATTATAATATTGGAATTGAGTATCAGATATCATTGAATACCCTCGAAGATTGAATACTGAAGTACAAACGAAAATATTGCGAGAACTTCATCAACAAAGAGGTATGTGAAGACTGACCTATCATATTTACTCATTGTATCTGCCATTCTATATATCTTATGTGAAGACTGGCCTATCATATTTCCTAGTTCAAGTTTGTTTATGGTTAAACTTTTGAAATATGATTCAATCAATCGATGTTCATAGATCCTTAGCAATTTTAATTAGAAAAATTTATTGTTCATAAATTATTTTTGTTTATGTTGATCATTGGAAATTGCCCAAGCAAACAGTGCAAGTTTTTTATGGTTATTGATAATGTTTCAAATTTTTGGTGAAATAATTGCAAACCGTTTTCATCTGAGTTCGGGAATGGGGGAAGGTATGCATACCTAGTTTTATACCCTTTGATCCCGACTTCGTGAACTTCCAAGAGGTATGCATACCTAGTTTTCATCCCTACCCAGTTCCACATGCACAAAAGGAAAAAACTCATGACTGCCCAAGGCTAAGCAAACTTGTTTTTGCATACCTTCTCGTGGCTAGTTCACTTTTTCTATATCTCTTATATAGACTGTTAAGATAACTTTATTCACAAAATTTCTTTGGGCTTGTGGACTATTGTTTGATTCTTGAGTGTTGTTGAACACTATTATTGCTTGTAAGTTCACAGGCTTACTTAACCTCTATAGGCTATCATTGTGCACGGTTCCAACTATACGGACCATAGTGCATATTTGTAATTATGAGTAATTTCAAGGCATACTTCTCACATGCTTACATGAATTCCTAACTAGCAATTTCATCTAAATTGGGAAGTGTTTGCTTAAATCTCAAACAACCCTAGCTTGAATCAAATAGGAAGACACTGAAACGTGATTTCTTAATCCATGGAAATCTTGTCTCCTAGATGCATAGATAGAGTCGTCCTATATAACCTAGGTTTCTTAACTGTATTAATTTATGACTTTAAAGACTTCACTTAGGGATTCATGAAGCCCAGTCAAACTAGCTTTTTACCTGATAGTTTTTGTATCCAGATAGTGTTCTACTGGTTATTTAAGTTCACTGACTTTGTATCAGGAACATATTAATATAAATCACAAAGTTCTCTTCATTTTTGACTTTGTGATTCCTCAAGATAGATACCAAAACTCTTTCTTGATTTATTTGAATTGTTCTTGAGAGGTGGTTAGTGATCTAGGTTTTTCTTTGATAAGAATGTAAGTGTTCTTGATCCATGAGGTTTTCTAGACTTGTCTACTTCAAAAATATTTCCAAACCTATATTGCAATATATCAAAAGGGAACCAAATAGTCTTGCATGTTAGAGGAAGACTGGTAACAGAAGTCGTGAGGTTGAAGCAACTCTTAGGCTGTAAAGAACTTCTACCAAGGGAATCAAGTGTGTAGGATATTTCGAGATTCATGAGAGGTAAAGATAATAACTGTCGCTGAACTGCTTGGAGGATGAATTCAGTCTCCACTATAGTCTAGCCCGAAGTCTGATAGTACGCTAATGTATGTAGCAGTTTAATATAGTGTGGTGTTCAAAGCTAAACGAGATCCCAGGATTTTTCTTCCGGTGCATTTTCCTCGTTAACAAATTTTTGGTGTCTTTTGTTATTTTCTTTTCCGCATTATATTGTTTATCTTTATAATAAGAATATAATAAGTAGTATGTAATCAATCTAGATAATTTAAGTCGTTATTGTTTTAGATCAAAGCAAGACTAGTTCTTGTTGAATTCGTATCTTGAAAGACAAATTAAATTTTCATACTTGTTAGAATTAAAAAATTTATAGTTCGAATATAACTAGATTGATCTTGGATATCGATTTTTGAGATCATCCAATAACTCTGCTACACAATCAGGTACACAAACCTATATACAATCTAATTAAAGGGTATTTTCTTTGATATGCTTATGATTATATTAGGTTTGTCCATGCAGGTTTCCGAACAAAAAATTTGGTGGTGTACTTGGTATCCTTTCCTTTTCAAGATTCAATGATAAACCTAGCGAAACAAATTCTTCATCCCAAGTATAATTGAAATCGACGCAATACAATAAAAATCAACATATTCCGAATCCAATTTCAACACATCAGAATCACAATTTTGACTAACAAATTACTTATTAGCGTATTCACAATATTGATTTGAATACAAGAAACCTCTTATTACTAATTTTCAGTTTGGGATTAAATGTTTAATTTTTTGACATACATCTACCTGATAGTTGAAACTCATAATACAAAATAATGTTCAGTTTTAATAAAAAGAGGTGTGACATATATAAATATGGAACTAGTTTATTTGAGTATAGAGTAAAAATGTATGCAAGTGTGTCATCTCTGATGTTAAATAGATCCAAAATTTATCATGTATTGACCAGTCATGTTTGATCGAGACATGCTATAGTTGTATTTAGATTGCTCCAAAACAACATAGGATGTGTGGTCATGTTCCTATCACAGGCTTGTTTCTAATACAGTTTTGCTTACCCCTTAATCTCTTAACTTAAAACTCCAAAGACCAAAGTGAAGGCCTAATATACATGCTACACCAGGCATGGACACATTACTCTGCCTTATAAGTTATTTTTTAAAATTTGATTACAGTTTCTTTAACCATGCAGTGAGGTCCTCGAGGGAGAGATCTCATCAAAGTTCGACACTTAGTGATGCTTCATTAGAGTGTAATTATTCCTTTAGCTCCAGATCCTACAAAACTAAATATTTACAAGCAAGGAAAGAAGTAGGATGATTTGGATGCTGCATTCATTGACCTTGATACAATTGAAATCATGTGATTGTGTAATCGTTAGATATATGAATGGATTGGAGTTACCATTAATACCAAGAGAGATTATTATCCTCCAAGAATGAATCATGAACCTGGAGATGAGCACAAACTTTACTAATTGACGGACCTACAGAGTCATCTATACATAAAGAAACAAATGAATTGGGATGATTTCAGTATATGATTTCAAACAATAGATAATTTACTTTCGGTGCATCTTTTCAAGGGAAGTAATCTGTTCTGCCAAAGTTTTGAGTACTGACTTTTGGTTTGTCTTGATATATCAGTCTTTAACGTCTGTGTTAACTGTTCTTTTATTTTAATGTTTTTCCTTTATAAAATTTAACTGAATATCGTTTTGAAATAACATCGCGTAACTAATTTCTTACTTTTTAATTTCTAGAAGTTAAATACTACTTCTCGGTGTATATCCAAACACCCTGCAAAGATAATAAGATACCAACACGTGTATATTTAAATAATATTACATTGTATGGTATGAGCGGTCCCAACAGTGAAGTCCAAAGATTGCGCAATACTGAAGTCAGTAGCCTGACTGAGGGAGCGCATAGTCCGACGATGTAGCGCCAACATGGCTGAGACAAGAAAGGCTACTTAGCACATGCATTACTATGTGATAGTGTTGCATATCCTTATTCAGAGTTATCCCAACTCAAGGAAGGAAGGAATAATGAAACGAAAGTCAAAGAATGATTTACGCATTGTTCCAGGCATTAGCCAAGGCTTGGACAATGCATATGCGACACTGGCGTTGAAAAATGCAACGTTGTTGTCTATTGCCCGGAAAAAAGAATACAAGTGATGCACCTAAAGTATAAAGCTGAACCAAGCAGAAAGGTGAGAGTCGATTGGTATGGCTTTACTCGGATGTTGGCATCCAAATGAACGAAGTACACAGACGAGATGAACGTAGCGCTAAGTTGGCCGCATACTGTAATAAGCCAAGTTGTATGCATCGCGATATTGGATGTGCATTGGCCTAGGCCAAGTTGTGTATAGCGCGATATTGGTTAGATGTTAGCTAAAGCTTTCAGTTATGAAGTGTGACTGCATCACATGCATGCCAGAGAAAAGAGGGAGTTAGAGACGGTTATAAAGTGGATTTATAACCGAGTTTGACATATCCTAGATGTTCAAGACATGTTTGGCCTATTTTTGCAATCCAGCACAAAAGCTAGCAGTTAAAAAGGCATTATGGCAGTTACGAAAATTCCTATGGACAGATGTTTGTTCATAGGCCGTGGAAATCAGTTTTGCGCAGATTGGCCTGGTTCTTGGCAATAGAAATAGGCCAAAGAACCTTTGCAAGTGCAAGTCTTCATGTGTAGAGGAACCCTATTGCAGTAAAAAGTGTTTGTTTAGGCTTATAGAGAGAATAAGCTTGTAAGTCCATTGGTTTGACAAAATCTTGTAATCTTCCCCTGAAGCTAGTAAAAGTGAGTTTGTTGGTTTGGATGTTTTCCTTAGTATTTTATTGATTTGAAACGATAAAAAAAAAGTATTTTGTGATTCGAAAGTACTTCCCAAGTTCTGTGAAGCATAAACATCGCATAACCCTTCTTTGTAATACGAGATGCAATTAGAGGAAAATAGAAAATCTAAATAAGCCTTTCGTTACATTCTTAGAGTAGTGTGGCTGTTTGCAAAGGTGCAAACTTATACGGCTGAAATACGAATAGGTGATGAAAAATCACTGACCACTATATTGTCGAGTCATAGTTGTGCAAAAATTTACTTTGAGGCATGGTGTAACACATGTCTACTAGGTGCATTTTCATTTTGACTATCTCATCTGCCCAACAACACTATATTTTTTTTTTCATTTTTCTCTTGAATACGATCACACATAAATTACCTAGCGAGATTGGGGTATACCCAGATTAATTGGGGTATACCCAGATTTATATGGACATAGTGCCCTTACTAAGGGGAGGTCAAATATGGGTATAGTTACAATACTACCCTTGCCCTATATAATTCTAATTACCCTAAATCAGTTTTATTATTTTCATTCCATCTCCCTTCTTCTTTTCTTCTTATCCTCCACAACCATACCGGCTATCCATCCTCCCACCATCAAAACTCGTCGATTAATTTGTCGTAATTGTCGATTCAAAAATTTCGATTAATCTTCAAACATGGATCCGCCACGACCGAAACCTAGTCGTATGAAAGACGCTAATCGAAAACCCAATGAGTATAACCCTGGAATTGCAAGTTTGGTTCAAAAGAAAGTGAAGAAAAAAACGGTTGAAGAAAGAGAAATTGAAGTCGCTCAAACGGAAGAAATGGTGCGATTAAGAAAGTAAGGGCCTGCTTAAACTCACTCCAGTACTTCAATTTCATGTTTGCATGTCAAATTAGGTCAGAAAAATCGAATCTTTGAATTTGCAGTTATTTAGCCGACAAGGTGTTTGTTTTACGACCTTGCGTTAGGGTTGGCCGACATGCTATTAGGTTGAAGATATTGCCGGTTGTTTAGTAACTGTAACTGCTACTTGCAGGGTCGGCAAGGTATTCAACCTAGGACCCTGTCGGCGACAGTTTTTTTGTTAGCCGGGTTGGTTATACATTTTGACCTTGCTGGCTATATTTCAAGCTTTTTGTGTCTCCTGATGCCTTGAATTTTAAAAGTCGGAATGGTATTTGGATAAAACCATGCCGGTTGTTTGTTAGCCAGCAATGTGTGGGTAATGGACCTTACCGACTGGTTTTGTGGAAAATCCTTGTATCTACTGTGTTCATATTTGTTATAAACCGGCAGGTTATGTGAATAATACCCTGTCGGCTGCTCTTTAGCTGGCATGCATTATTTAGTAGACCCTTCCGACTTTTGTGTAGCCGGCAAGGTTATATTTGTCGACCCTGCCTGCTTATAATTTTTTTTCTTAATTGTTCTTGTTCAGGTTGCAAAAGGAAAAGAAGAAAGCTCTGAAAGCTCTTAGTCCTCCTTCAAGACCTCATCGTGTTGGTGAAAAACTCTTGACTTCAACACATCGAGGGGCATACGTTGTGCCGGGAACGCTCAAGATCCGTGTACTGAATGATTCTGAACCACCATCGGAACCCAGTGATTCATACGAGACTCCAGATGAAGACCAATCAATTCCATCTGGTAGAAGAGGTGATGATGATGATGTTGATGAAAGAACTCCGGATGCTGGAGGAGATAACAATGATGATGATGATGGTGATCAGGACATGCCTAATGTTGGAGGAGGTAATGATGATGATGATGGTGATGGTAATGGAGATAAATATAGGGATATCGAAGAAGAAATTGTTGAAGAGGCAGTGGAACAAGAAGAAGAAGAAGATGAATAAGAAGGAGATAGAGAACAAACTCTAGCTATTGTTCAACAAACCCAAGCTTCAACTTCCACTGAAACCGGAAGACCTAAGAGGGTTATCATTAAACAAGATGATTCTCACATGCCTCCCCGTCACTTGATGGTTAAACTGAAACCAGGTGAGCCTCCAAAGGGGACCCCAAAAGATGGTGGAAAAGTTCTTTTTGGATGCAAAGACTCGTGGGCATGTGCGATCCATAATATTATTGTAAGTAATCTCAATCCGTCTTTGTTTTTAATCAAGTGTGTATCTATCTTAAATTTGCGTCAAGTGTTTGTATTTCTTTTCATTTTGTTTTTTTGGTATTTAGGATCACAAGCATGCCATCCGTATCATGGGGCGCCAAGCTTCATGTTCAGTGACTAATAATTGGGATCTTGAGGATGAATGTGAGGAGGTGAAAGTGATTGTGAAGAACTTCGGGTTGTGGACTGCGGTGGAGAGTTCGAATATTGAGCATGGTAGAGTTAATGTATCTGCATTCTGTGAGAGGTTCTACAAAGAGACTGATACAATGTTATTCCCATTCGGTGAGATGGCGATAAATTCAAATGATGCTCATCAAATTCTAGGCCTTGAGATTGAGGGAAAAGCAGTTAGTGACGGGTTCGATAGTAAAATTTCTTGGGAGAAGATTTACAAATTGGCCAAAAATTTGTTCGGTTGGAATCAGGTTGAGACGGAGTCTATGCTTGTGATGAAGGATGGTCGTCTAAGCAAGAAGTTTAATCTGAGGAAGTTGAGGGACAATTACATGAGACCAAGAAAATCTTTGATAAGGAAGGAAGGGTGAAATCGGTGCGAATCAATGCTAACGTGTCAGCTTATTTTCCATACGCCTTGGGAAAATTTATCTTCCACGACAGTTCCGGAAGCTTGGTCGACGCCAGTTATATGCAACTATTGGATCCCTTAGATAAGATGCGTGAGTATTCTTGGGGTACTGCGGTGGTCGCCTAAATCATTTATATTTGCAAAATTCTCGTAAGATAAGATTCTTACTAAACGTTGTGTTTGCATAGGTTTGGATATATGAGCACTTCCCTAACTTGTTCATAGGAAACTCCTACATCAAAGTGGATGAGAATGTTGCGATTGATAAGGCAAGAGCGCAAATATACAGTTCTAAGGGTGGTCAAGATAAGGAAATGCGGCAACAACTTACTAATCTCCGAATCGCCATTGACAATTTGACTGTGGATGAGGTAACATTTGATCCGTATCGATATGCTATAAATCAAGGTTTGATCCAAAGGAGAGATGATGTTGCATTATACTGCGGTCCCTTGATGATCACCCATGGATATTCTATGTACGATCCACATCGGGTAATGCAACAGTTGGGTTACGTCCAAGAATAACCTCATTTCGATGAAGATCGGCCGTTCTTTAATGTGTTAAGGAAGGACTGCAGCACGTCCCAAAAAATTATTGTCGTCGCTTACGTTCCAGCGCCAGATCTAGAACATTGGGACAATAGACGTGGCCGTAACATCGATGTGAGTCTTTTGGACGAGGAAACTAGTGACGGATACATGTCGTGGTACTTGGGTTGGGCTCGTCCTACCGTGATTAGGGAAATGACTGCTGATGATTTGGCTCGTAAGAGGAAGTTGGAAGCAAAAGACCCGGAAACAAGTCTTAAGTTCTTTGTAAGTATTTTAGAGTTGCTCTTTACTGTTTTAAGATTATATTATCGAATCATTCTATTAATTGTTTGTTGTTTAATTGGAAATAGAAGGAGCATTTGAAGATCTTTGTGAAGGTGTTGTGTTGCGCCGAAAGACGGATGAGAGCCTTTGTCGATTGAGGAGCAAAGAAAGCACATTGACTATGCTTGCAATATTGACAATGAGGATGCCCATGAATTGTTCAAGCAAGTTGATGCTGAAGTAAAGAGCGAAGAAAAGCCAGGAGGGAAGCACAAGCCAAGATGAATGCTGACAAAAAGAGGGCTCGAAGTGGTTGTGGTGGTGAAGGTAGTAGTAGTGTTGGTGTTCCTAAACGGGGTCGTGGTGGTGAATGAATGCAGTCTCTAGTTTATTTCTCTATGTTGTGTTGGAAAAATGTTAAGGTTAACGGTTGAACAAATGTTTTCTTTGTAAGGTTTATGGGACATGTTTTCGTATTTTGCAAATAATTTCTAGTTGTTGAATGAATGGTTTTTTTAGCTATGTAAAGTTTCAATACTTATGCCGGCATGATTTTTTTAAGTTACAGTGCCGACCACACCAGGGCCGGCAAGGTTTTTAACTGTCAGACTTCCGGCCCTGACACCAGAAATTATTTGCACACCAGGGTCGGCAGGGTAATCAGATCAATACCTAGCCGGCTGTTACGAAGCCGACAGGGTATTATATTATAGACCTTGCCGGCTATATGTTGCAGCAAATACCTTCTCCTGATGCCTAAAATCATCATAAGGTCGGCATGGTTATAAATTATGTTCCTTGCCGACCAAATCACAGCCGGCACGCTAGTGACCAAATACCATTCCGACGGATACACAGAAGAAAATGTTCTCCTGATGCCTAAAATCATCATAAGGTCAGCATGGTAACAAATTTTTTACCTTTCCGGCTATATCATAGCCGGCATGCTAATGACCAAATACATTTCCGGCGGTTACACAGAAGAAAATGTTCTCCTGATGCCTAAAATCATCATAAGGTCGGCATGGTAACAAATTTTTTACCTTGCCGGCATGCTAATGACCAAAAACATTTCCGACGGTTATACATAAGAAAATGTTCTCCTGATGCCTAAAATCATCATAAGGTCGGCATGGTAACGAATTTCGACCCTGCCGGCCAGACTTAGTCGGCGTACTGGGAAAAAAAAAACTCGCCGGCGAATTCAAAATTCAAATTTTTGCAAGTACAATTGCATTGATTGACTTGTACTTAGGCACTATAACGGCCAAATTTGGGCACCATCCTATAAATGCACTACTTTTCTCTACAAAACAACGCAAATATTTGCATATACTCTCCTAAGCTCATATCATTATACACTCCATCTAACTCACCAAATAGCTCTCTACATACAACAATGGCATCATTTGATTCAAATGAAGATTTTGCAATCACCAAGGCGTGGTACGCGGAAACGCGGGTTAGACATGAGTCCTTCACAAGGGTGGATGTCGTAACCTTTTGGGATAGGGTTCACAACAAATTTAGGAAAAAGTTTGGGAATCCTAATGGAAGAAGTGTTCAACAAGTCCATGATAGGCACCTAGTCATCGAAAATGCGATACTCGTTTTTTAGCTCTCTAACCCCGGATTTTCAACGCTACCAACTTCAACTTGTCCATTGAACAACTTGTAAGTATGTTTATGGTTTATTTTACATGATCCATGTTGTTTGGTCTTCCTACTAAACACCACTAACAAAGTAAGTTTGTGTTTTGTTTTTGTAGCATGAAGCCGTGAAAGCGCGCTACTTGGAGGTAAAGGGGGAGCATTCGCATTCGATGCAAGCTATGTATTAATGGTCTCCAAAATCCCGGAGTATGCCCCGGACTTCATGCAGGCCGGAAATGAATGGGATTCCTCCAACGAAGATTGATGGTTTTAGTGTAGGTTTTGTGGGTAGATCTCTATGTAAACCCTCACGAGACTATAACTCGTCCACTAGAGTCGCCTAGGGGTTCAAAGGCTTGATACACATACTAAGTGCATTCGTTTTTCCGTCGACAAGGAGTTGTATTTCATGTTTCAATCAATATAGTAACCAAAATTGCATGAATAAAGTGAATTGCATCTATTAGAATTTAATTTTTTTTTTGGGATAACCAAAGTCGGCAAGGTTGTAAGATTACTACAGTGCCGACTAAATGCTAGCCGGCAAGGTAAGAAAGTTAATAAATACCGACTACATAAAGCCGACAAGGTAATCAATCAATACCATGCCGACTACATACGCATTTTATAACAGTCTCCCGTGTGTCAAAAAATAATAAAGCCGGCATGTTCTTCATTCGTATACCTTGCCGGCGATATTAAGTTGGCACTTACTTCATTCGTAGACCTTGCCGGCCTAAAATGGTCGGCATGATCTTCGTTAGTCAACCTTGCCGACCTTTCAGACTTTAAGAACTGAAAGTGTTGATTTCTTCTTTAATTTTGAGTATGATTTAATACAACAGATTTGCAATCCCCTTTTTAGAAGTGTTTCGGTTGTGTGCTTCATTTTCGTTGCAAGAGATATTCTCAAAAAAAGAATCTTATCAAAAATCATCCCACAAAAGTTCAATCAAAGACAAAATTTCATAACTTACATTACTAAGTTTTAATCTATTCAATCAATCTAAACTCAATTAATTAACCTAATCAGAATTTTTAGTGTTAATTAAACAAGGGCATATTAGTAATTTAGAAAATATAAGGTTAAGGGATGGTTTCTTTTACTTCAAAATGTCTTGGGTTTTTCTCATTAAGTATACCCCAATTAATCTAGGTATACCCCAATCAAGCCAGGATAAATTACGAGTCAGCGACAACCCAATTCATAGGATTTTAGATCAAACTTATTATAGGGGCGACAAGGTTTATTAGAGGGGCGGCATTCTAATAGGACAGAAAGTATCATTACATGATCATTCAAGGTATCCCTTATCAAAAAATTGGAAATGACAAATTAACCCTCATTATTGATAACCTGGTTTAGTGATGATAATCAAGTTTAGTGTTAATGATTAATTTCACTTATACTAACTCAAAATCAAAACAAAATCAAATTTTAGAGTTAAAAAAAAAGTTCAGAGGAGAAGAAAAAGAAAAACTTTTGTGATATTTGTGAAACCCTAGATTTTGATTCACTCAACCAAAATGAGTGATTCCAATGACACGGTATACTTCTAAATTAGTTCTCATTAGCTTTTTCTCGCTCAAAATTATCTAAAGTACGTAACAAAATCAAAACTTTTAAATTTTCAGAAGAATTTACGGTTGCAATTTTGCTCGTGACCAACCGTAACTTGATAGACACATTTTTGTATCCGATTTGTCTCGATTCTATATATTGTTAGGGCTCATTTTTGTACTTATTATGGTGTTTTATTTATTTGTAGGTATTTTTGGTTAATAAACATTTTTGGAAAAAATTGGCTCGAAAAGTTGTCGGAAAGCACCCGGAGGACATTTGCTATTCGGACTCTCACTTTGGATAAGTGGCAACATAATTACTAAGGGGCATCCCATTTACAGGCAGTTGCTAATCGCACCCCTACTCTGGATAAGGGGAAACCATCTTCAACATTCAAAAATCAGGTTTTTGGCGGGAAAAAAATGTAGTTAAAGAGCAGTTTTGGCAATCGTGATTTGAAGGAGTTTAAGGTCGATTAAACCTCTGATTTTAATAGGATAGACTCCTTATGGGTCTAGGAATCTGATATGGGTGTTTAAATCGATTAGGATGGGCTCAATCGACGGATTTTTCTCACAACAAGAAAATATGGAAAGTCACGTGTGTGACCTGTTTTAGGGAATTTTAGAGAGATTGAAGCGCTGTAAACCTTCCCAAAGATTTGTATATATCTAAGGAAGAGCTTAGAATAAAAAGGAAAGCTCAGAAACGCGTACAAATCCTAAAACAAGAAATCATCACAACTTGGTCGTGAAGAGAAGGAAAGATATTTTGGAAGATTTGGTAGAGATTTAATCGGTATTTTTGATATAAATAGATGTCTTGGTTCATATAGAAGAGGTGTCGAGAGTTTGGGAACCTAAGGAGAGCCAGAGAAGAAGAAATCAGAGCTTTACCAAACTCTGTTTCTGCTGCTGCTGCTGTTGAAGAAGAAGAACGCGAAGAACATTGACCCCCGGTAGACAGTCGCAGAAAAGTGTCACTGTTCTTCAGCTGTTCAGGGAAGTCTTATTCTAGGGTCTTAAAATCAGCGACAAAGCAACAGATTTTTTGTAACAGTTCCATTGTAACAGCTGTTTTGCAACACCAATACACTGTTGCAAACAGTCTGTGTTATTACTTTTCACTCTTTTAATCATCTTTTGAGCAACAAACACATATTTTGAGATCATGATTAATATGAGGAGCTAAACCCCATTGGTGAGGTGATAGAGGAAGCTATTTTTCCAACAAAATGTGGTATATTCTATTTTATCTTTTTATTTGCAATAATTATATGATTATTTGCCTTGAAATATTATTGAATATGATTTTTATTTGAGTGATTGTGATCTATTTTGATGGAGTATGCTTAGTTTTAAGACTTTTGATGCTTCATGCTTGGTATTTACAATTATTACTTTTGAAAATCTACTTGTTGCAATATTTTAGAATCAAATTAAACAAGAAAATTGCATAAATATAAGTATTGGTTTAATCACTTTGAACTTGGAAAATAGTGGAATCTTAGCCTCAGTGTTTCTTTTAGTATTGATATCATCTTTGATTGAGTTTGCTATAATTTTTAGTGAGTTTTCTATTTTAATATTAGGATTTAAGTCTAATTAATATCCTTCACAAGTCTGAGAATCAAACCACTTTTACCACTATCTACAAATCACATCATAACTCTTAGTTACGGTTCGTAAGTTATCGAATACCAACTGTAACTGGTTAAATTTGGGGAAGATCCAACCGTAAAACCAGTTACGGTTGGTAATTAAATTTGGAAAACAACCGTAACTAAATTACGGTTGGTAACTAATGAATCGAGACCAATCGTAACTACCCTACGATTGGTGTGTCAACTTAACTTTTGAACCGTACATCATTATTTGATAAATTCTTAAGACACAAGATTATGTACGGTTGGTATGGTTGTTTGAGTAACAAACCGTAACTCAATTACGGTTGATAAATATGATGCAAATACAAACCGTAACTGAACATATTTCTCAAAACTAAGAACTTACGGTTGGTATTTGAGTTAAAACCAACCGTAACATCAACCCAATCTACAGTTACGGTTCGTATTTGAGTTATTACCAACCGTAACTCACATGCAACCAGAAATTTCAATTTCAATTTTCATACAAAACCCTAATTTTTGATACAAAATTAACTTAAATCCAACACGATAAACTAAACCCTAACTAGATTTTTTCAAATCGCCGATTAATCGAAACGATGAAACTTTCAGTTTTAATGGAGGTTACGGTTGATGGAGGAGAACAGAAGATGAAGAAGAAGATGAAAAAAAACTGATTTGATTTTTTCTGATTTATTAGGTTTAAAAAAATTGATCTGATTTTGGTTGATTTAAGGTGAAAAGGGTAATCTAGTCAATTTACATCCTCTTTAAGACATTCCCTAACCAACTAAAGGGACATTATTATCACAATGCCGCCACTCTAATAAACCATGTCGCCCTTGTACAGCAATAAGTAGGGCTGTTCATGGTCGGTTTTGGTTCGGTTTCTAGCCAAACCAAAACCGAAACCAATACTATTGGTTTCTAAAAATCTAAACCAAACCAATCCATTAACCATTGGTTTGGTTTCCAAATGGTTCCAGTTGGTTTCGGTTTGTCCCAGTGGTTTTTGGTTAACCAATAATTATGTCAAACCAAAAAAAAAACACAAATTTACAGATAAAAAAATCGTAATTGCCGATAGTATTGGTTTACACAAATTTACAGACAAAAAAAATACAAAAAACATTAAGAATAGTTAAAGCTTGCTCTAATTCTAGAAATCAAAAGAAGATATATAATATATCTTAATTTAGTTATTGACAAATAAAAAAGAAGGAAGACGGGAAGAAAAAAGTCGAGTAGCAGCGGCTGTAGTTGGGGGTGGAGAAGGGAGGCGACTGAGAGAAGGAGAAAGAGAAAGAGGGAGAGTATCATAATGAAATATTAGATTTATGGTTTTATTTATCATCTAAATCAATGGGTAGATCTACTACTTGTAAATTAACGGTAGAAACTAAGTTTAAAAATTAATCGGTTTTCTAATGGTTTTTGGTTCGATTTTAGAAGTCAAACCAAACCAAAACCAACATTGCCGGTTTTTCACTTTCTACACCGTAACCAATCCATTAGTAAATGGTTCGGTTTAGTTTCTTCCTAATTGGTTTGGTTTGGTCCGGTTCCAGCGAAAAATCCAAACCATGTACAACCCTAGCAATAAGCTTGTTTTAGATTTAGAAATTAAAGTACCCGAAAAAATGATTACAAAAGTAGAAAGTAAAATATTAGTAAAAAAAAGAAGAGAACGAAACGAAAAGCAGGAAAGAGCGTGGGCCACGGATTTGATCGCCAAATTGCACGTAGTTCAAGGAGGATGTTTCTTGACAAAACAAAGCTCTGCCGCCGAGAAAGAAGACGAAAAAGAAACAAAGGAAAAAGTCGGATTGTGGCGTTTCGGAAATGAAGGATATTCTTATTTTCTTCTCCAGAATTTTAAATCCTAATACTAGAATTTTCATTTTCAATAAAATATAAAATTGAAGCTTGAGAATCTCTGCGGTTTTGTTTCTTTGTTTTTTAGATTCATTGTTTTCGAATATCATAAAAACCAAGGAGTTGGAATTCACACTTGGGCTAAATTCAACAGAGAAGAACAGTAAGTGTATTGATGATATTCACTATCTATTTGATTCATTCATTGTTGTAAAAAATATAACTGTTTTTACAGGTTTTGCAATTTGGGTTTGTTCTATGAGTTGTTTTATTTGATTCAACATCTTTGATTTTCATTTAGGATAGACTTCAAATATTTTTAAGACATGGGTAGTCACCATATATTCGGTTTTTCAACAAGTTTATTATGGAGGCGTTATGTTTGAGGAGATGCTTCAGTTTTTGTTTTGATTATGGAGGCGTTATGTTTGGTTTTTCAACAAGTTTATTATAGTGAAGCTGCCTTCTGAGGAAAATTGAATCTGTTAAAGGATCCAGTGTTTACCTAAAGTTCGATTTTCTTTTGTGCATTCATTATGGTATAGTATGAATGATTTGCAAAGACTTATGTTAGTGCATACTTCTTCATGTTTTTTCTGACTACACTCAGTTTGTGAAGCACACTTAAAGAATCTGCTAGTGAGGAGGAATCTTGTGTAGTTGGAAGCATCTGTTTGTTCGAAGAATAATCAGCAAGTTTGGAGTTTGTGTCTTTAAAAGAGCAGCTTGGTCGTGTACTGGTATGTTTCCATTTCGGCTAAAAAATATTTCTTCTGTTTTGTTTTGACTAACTATAACACTTACCGAAGAAAACAAATGTAAGTTCCGAAAGACTTCCATCATTTTGACACCTAAACTTGATTGCTTTTTCCTAGCAGAATTATCGCAATGGCGACAGGCCTTGTATCTGGAAGTTCCGTTTTGTACTGTAAACTTAAGTTGTATAAGGAACGTGGTTACAAAGAAGCTTCTTGGGCATCTGGCGTGACTTTCAAAAGGTGCTCAAAAAGAGAGATTTCGTGGTATGAATTCAATATTATAAATTTCCGTCTTTAATTTCAATACCATCGAATTGAATGGTTGGCTATTGCATCTTACCATGGAGTTATGTAAATTCAACTATATAGATTGAATTTCTTTTTCTAGGCTGTCATATTAGAAGATACTATTTGTTGTCACTTAGATAGCATTTATGTCATGGTTATTGTTTAATGTGAAGGCTAAAATCTTGCTGGCGATGTTATAGGTCATGTGGAGTTTCCAAGTGCTTGCAGGTTCGAGAACATGAATTCTTCAGAACTACCTTTACTAATAACAGAGCCCCATTCAGACCTCTTACTACTGTATCATGCCTCGGAAATGATGCCACCAAGTATTTTGACTTTGCTATCATTGGCAGTGGAGTCGCTGGCCTACGATATGCTCTCGAAGTTTCAAAACATGGATCTGTTGCGGTGATTACAAAAGCTGAGCCTCATGAGAGTAACACAAATTATGCGCAAGGTGGTGTCAGTGCTGTTTTGGGCCCTTTAGATTCTGTAGAGAATCACATGCGGGATACCATTGTGGCAGGGGCATACCTATGTGATGAGGAAACTGTCAGAGTAAGTTCCACTACAGAGTAATCATAAATGGCAAATAGTTTGAGCCTCCAGGTCTCTCTCAATTTTATTTTTTAGCTCAATACAGGTGGTGTGTACAGAAGGTCCTGATAGAGTCAGAGAACTAATTGATCTTGGTGCATCATTTGATCATGGAGAAGATGGGAACTTGCATCTAGCGAGGGAAGGAGGGCACTCTCATCACAGAATTGTTCATGCCGCTGACATGACAGGAAGGGAGATAGAGAGGGCCTTACTGAAAGCAGTTCATGACAATCCAAACATATTTATGTTTGAACACCATTTTGCTATAGATTTGCTGACTTCTCAGGTTTCCTATTCCTCGTCTTCAGACAATTTCTCTATTCATGTGAAGTATTACAATGAAATAACTTCAAAGTAGCAGATCGTTCACTTTTAAGGGGAATTTTACTTCTTTTTGTTTTCGGTTTATAAAAGCTTTAATATGTTGATCATTTTCGTCAAAAACATGTTTGTATGAACTGCAGGATTGCTCAGAAATTTATTGTCATGGGGTGGACACCCTGAATTCCGAAACACAAGAGGTGAAATAACTGAATTCTCAACAGTAACTCCTCATTTTCAGAACTTCATTTGTAGAAAGCAATCCTTGTCTTGAATTTTTTCTATTTACCATCAAGAACAGTTCAATGGTGGCTGATCACAAACCATCTATAGTTTTACTCTTTTAACTTCTTAAAGGTGTGAAATTTCAGGTGGTTAGATTTATCTCAAAGGTAACTTTACTTGCATCTGGTGGAGCAGGGCATATTTACCCCTCAACTACTAATCCGCCGGTATTTCTTAATCTCTGGATTTGTTTCTGCTTTTTTTTTAGAAGCATTTACTAGTGTGGCTTAGAGGAAATGGGATTCTCCATTACAATTTCGCCAGTTTCAGTCCACATACTAGTGTGTTTTCTTAAGTTCATTTTGTAACCCTCTTTCTAGTATCTAAGTCAAGTTATCAATTGCAAGTGCAATTAACATTTCTACCAATTCAGAAAAAATTGACGATTATATATAAAAAACACCTACTGTCATATACAAACCAACCACCTGGGTTATTAGATCCGGCAACCTTATTATAATATAATAACATAATAGTCTTTTCCCGGATGAGACAGTAACAAGATACAAGTTTTATTTTTCTATGAAGTATATCATCCCTTGCTCAGGTTTTGCACATTCTGTTACCATCTGATTCATCTGTGGTATTTCACAGGTAGCCACTGGTGACGGGGTGGCCATGGCTCATCGAGCACAAGCTGTGATCTCCAACATGGAGTAAGTAATAACCATTAATTTTTTTTTGATGTTATGTGTGCTGGTGCCAAAACATATGAAGTGTAATGGATCTTCAATAGGTGATGATTTAGTTTGATGATTGAGAAAATTTTAAGTTCCTCATTTGTTTCTCAGGTTTGTGCAGTTCCATCCAACTGCATTGGCAGATGAAGGTCTTCCAACCAAACCAACAAAAATCCGGGACAACTGTTTTCTCATTACAGAAGCTGTCAGAGGAGACGGAGGCGTCCTATATAATCTAGGTATGGAAAGGTTCATGCTTCAATATGATGAAAGAGCTGAACTTGCTCCAAGAGATATAGTGGCTAGAAGTATAGATGACCAACTAAAGAAACGTAATGAGAAGTATGTCCTACTTGATATAAGCCATAAACCAAGGGAAGAAATCCTTGCCCACTTCCCAAACATAGCTGCTGAGTGCCTACGGCATGGACTGGACATTACCCATGATCCAATACCTGTTGTCCCTGCTGCTCATTATATGTGTGGTGGGGTCCGCGCTGGACTCCATGGAGAGACAAACATCCGTGGGTTATACGTGGCTGGCGAGGTAGCATGTACTGGGTTGCATGGCGCAAACCGACTTGCAAGCAACTCATTGCTTGAAGCACTCGTGTTTGCACAGCGAGCGGTACAACCTTCTATCGAGCACATGGAAGATTCACATCTTGATCTTAGTGCTTTAGATTCTTGGGATCGTCCTGTTGTACCCGTCTCTTTCGGGAACTCGGTACTGGAAGAGATAACACAGAGAACCAGGGATGTGAGGGAGGAGCTTCAATCAATAATGTGGGATTACGTGGGAATTTTAAGGTCCACTAGTCGACTGAAGATGGCAGAGCAAAGGATTGGAGAGCTAGAGGCTGAATGGGAAGAGTATCTGTTTCAGAAAGGGTGGGAAGTGTCGATGGTGGGACTTGAAGCAGGTGAAATGAGAAATCTGTTTTGTTGCGCGAAGTTAGTTGTCAGCAGTGCACTATCACGGCACGAGAGTCGTGGGCTTCACTTTACTATCGATTTTCCTCATTTAGAGGAGAGCAAGAGACGGCCTACAATCATCTTCCCTTGTTCGCCAGTAAAGGGTAGATGGAGTTCTCAACAACCACACAAACAACTTCATGGTTGAAATTAGCTGCGAAGGTAAAAGAAAGAAAGCAAAACGAAATTGTATTTGAATCATATACACATCTCATTCTTATAGTTTACCCATTTAATCATTTAAAAGCACAAAACTATTATTGGAAGCAAAACTGTAATTGAAATAACAGTAAAAATTGGAGCCATGGTTATCTTCATCTCACAGGACTATGAGCATACTGTTCATGGTTTTGTCACATGCTGGCTGCTGCATCGTTTTTTCTTAACAATGATGAAATCGCTTTTCAGTGGGCATGGAGTTAAAAATCTTATCCACGGTGCATCAATTATCACTCAATCAAAATTTTGTTTTCTTTCTTAACACTGGTACATTACAAGGCCCGCCCTTCAGGTAAAAGGTCTCTGGTCCCTTTATTAGGAGACCAAAATAAAGAATAAGTCACAGAGATGGAGTTTTACAGTCTCTCTAAATCTTTGGCGTGGCCTAATAGGCTTGGCACTTGAACTCTCCAGCCATCAGTTGTTGGTAGATGCATATTTTTTCCATCTATAAGATAGCGGCATACCACCAAATGTATTTTCACTTCCCTACTCTTGGATTGGCCTTCCACCATGAGACTTTACCCAATTATCAGGCATACCCATTGACCGAGGAACTCGCATAAGATTGCAAATTTTTGGTGCACAAGAACGGGATTGTTTGCTCCCTTCACAGCAAAGAATTTAAAAAAAAAGTAAAAAATGAAGCAATGAGAGTGGGATGCTGAAAAGGAAGAAGAAAGAAACAAAAAAAGACAATACGACCACAAGAAGTTACACCCAAAAATTAACATAGTTGGTTTAAGAAATAACACGAGCTGGTATTAGAGCATCTCCAACAGAGGGTTGAGAGTTTGTTTTTTTTGACACAGAATTTTAGAACCTCATTTAGATTAAATCCATCTCCAACAGTAGGTCTTATTTAGAAAAGGGTGTAAAAATAAATATGAAGGTCTTAAAGAAAGTCTTATTTAGACCTTGCGAATGACCTCCATGTCATCTTTTTGGCTATTTTTTTTATTAGTTATTATGTTTTAATAAAATTTTCCAAACTAATAGAAAAAAATGAATCACTTTTATCTTTATCCAAAAAAAATAATCCTAAAACCAAGAATCCACACTACTGGAAATGGTTCATGAAAAAAACATTACTATTTTCGCTACATATATATAACCCCACAAATAAGGATCAAAATAAAAACTCCACGTAAAACTTGTAGCACCCAATGCTCTTAGAAAGACAAAAATAACAACATTCAGGAATAAATGGAAATGTGGTTTTTGATGTGGGTTGCGAAAAATGTACTATTCCCAAATAAGGACGATATTGTTTTGAGAATCTGGCTAAGGATATTTGAGATCTGAATATACTTCATGCTTACTATTGGGATTTAGTCATTTGTGGTTGTATATTATGGAGTTTGAATACGGGAGTAAAGCAAGATAAGAGTGACCTTAAGTTATTCTGGTATCTATTAACAATAAACATATTAAATTATTTTTTTCATTATTGTTGGACGCTTGATCAATAGTCGTCAATAATTTTTAAGTGTTTATGGTTTTGTCCTTGTTTTTTGTGGTATTTCGGATGTCTATTCCCAAACATAATATAGATTTAAGCAAGGAAGATTTTCATCCTTTCACCAGACGGTCGGTTATATGATGAGAAATAAAGACAGAAGGAAGAGGTGAGCAATGTGATATTGCTACTCATTAAATGTCAGCGGTTCGTAACCAAATGGACAACTAACCCATCTTTCAAACAACATGATCATGTGGTTGAGAAGTCGATGGAAATATAAAAAAGAGGCGGTACATGCAAAATGCATCTCCTAATGACATAAAGTGTTTTTTGATCCACTTGACAACAATACTGTGTGTACTTATGAGAACTGTGTCTCAGAAAAGTTGCTGAATTACAGCAGTAATCACCAGATACGCTGATATACATTGTTGCCAACTAATTTTACGCTAAATATGAATCTTATACTTTAAAAATACAAAGAGGTATACGATGCGGAGTACTCAGAGTGGTGGAGTCGAAAATCTGTTGGAACCCCGAGATTGTTAAACATGAAGGAAAGGAGATGTGTGTGTCACAAGATCCCAATGCTTATGTTCATCGCTCATCAAGATACATTGATCCACTCCCCCTTACATAATGCTTTGGAAAACCATATGCTGTGGTAGAATACTACTAAATAATTCTCCACATTTTTGTCAACAAGATTGATAAAGGCGAAAAACAAGGATCGTAATGAATTAAAACAAAAGAATTATCAAGATTAGAGAACACATACCAGCTTTTATTACGATTTCACCATGTAAATTCAGTTTCATCAAGGGGATATATAGGTACAAGCACACCTACAATTCCACAGCCGCACTCGCCACAAATATATGACAGGTAAGCACATGTTCAAATTGAACTCTCCCCCATTTGATGTCATCCCCAAAATAACTACATGAGCAAACTTTCTCTAATCAAAAAAGAAAGATTTTATTTGGAATTAAAAAAATTTACTGGCAAGTTGCGAACAAAGTAGATCCGTATCCAATATTTTTCTCTCTTCTCGACAATTTCGAACAAATAAGTTAAACATAACGAGCATAATGTTAGAGGCACCAAAATACATTATTTTCATGTGAAATAATCATCGACACAAATTATTCTCTATCCAGTTACAAACAAAGAGGACAATTTATTATCATATATGGATGTAGAGATTAAAATTATCGATCTTATTCCCCGGCCTTTACACATTCAAGGAGGAAATGCGAGAACTGCGACCATGTTACGAAGTACATGCAACATATTCACAAAAGTGTAATCGTGGGAAGATTAATATTGCAATTATCAACATAGTTTACTCCTCTTTTAGCCAGTGATGAACACAAAGAGTTAAGAGCTTAACCTATGAGAACATATGAGGTATCAGTTCTAATCACCAGGAATATGATAGCAAAGAAGTAAGTATTGACTAAACGGGAGAACATATCACCGTAGTATTGCTTCAAAGTTGTGGTGCAATTGAACTTTGAGGAAGGTAACAATACTATGTTTTTGGTATAACAACCATTGAGTTCATTTATTTTACCACTCTAGAATAATCGGTTAGAGCTACTCAGGAATACTCGTTTAGAACTACTCGGGATTATTTTCATAAGTTGTTAACACTGTGGACCTTCAACAACAATGCAGCTGAAATGATCATATGCAGAACCATAGAAGAAATTGGAGAACAAATATTTCCAGACGATGTTGAAGAACCAAGGAAATCAAGCATAATGGATGTTGAGCTGAAATATCGATTTGTTTTGGATCCATCGGTATTGATAGTTTTGTCACTAAAATAGATAAAGGGGGGATCCTTAGAGCACTGCTCGATCAAACTCGCAAAAGTTGTTATCTCAATCTTGTTGTCAATATTAAATGCACAAAACTATACTTTGATTTCTATTCTACTTAAGTCAAGTCTCGGACTATGCTTGAATATGGTAGTTGAGTATCATACATCATTGAATAACCCTCGAAGATTGGACATCAAACAAAGATATTTGGAGAACTTCATCAACAAAGACGTATGTGAAGAATGAACCAATTATATCTATATGAGACTATGTTGGATGACTTATAGTAGATATTGCAAAGAAGAAGTTTCAAGTCAAGCTTGTCTTGTTAAACACCTCAAAATATGATTCAAGCAATGGATGTTCATAGGTTCTTAGGAATCTTAGAAACAATTTATTGTTCAAGAACTACATTTATGGATCATTTGAAAATTTTCCAAGCAATCATATCTATATATATGACGATTGGGAATATTTCAAATATCTAAAAGAGAGTTTTCAGGCCTAATGAAAATATGGACTTAGGGTAAATACGCATACCCAGTATTCGTACCATGGATATCTGAAATTCCAAAATATATGCAGGTAACATACCTAGTATGGCACCGTCGTGTTCTAAATTCGTGAATGAGAGAGGTACGCATACCCAGTACGTGTACCTCAAGAGTCTGAGTTCTTAAATATCCTTAGGGTACGTATACCTAGTACGTGTACCTTGGCCATCTGAGTTGACGAACTGGTTCATAGGTACGCGCACCCTTTCGCATACCTATGATGAGGTGTCAAACTCACAAAAAAATATGTTCCTTACTTTCTTACACTAATGAATAGCACAATGATAAGCAGGTTCTTTCCTAAGTGATAGTTGAGATAAAATTACCGATTTAATTTCTGAAAATATGAATAATGCAAAAACTACAAAACAAATATGGATGTGAACAATGAGAATGAGAATGATTAGGGGGTATTTCTCTACTAGTGAACATGAATCTTCTTCAAAATACGTTTATTAACAATCCTAGACAAGTTATACGTTCAACAAGTCCATTAAACTCCAAAGTCACTTTGTAGAATAAGTTCTCTACTCGTGTCTAGTCAATCAAGCCACTTTGAATAAGCTCTCTAATGTAACTTAACTAACCGGTATGTTCTATGAACCAGATTGATCTTAACCACATGCTCATAAGTTCGACATGTTAACTTAGGGTTGTCTAGTACACATCAAAGCCCACAAAATCCCATTGCAATGTTGATGCTTTGCTACTTATGATTATGTCATCTTAACAATTACGGATTAAGACTCCAAAATCTAGCATTAGCATTGCAAGCAAGTTATCTAATTGGCCATTCAAACAACTTGAAAACAATCCATGGTCATAAACGCGGTAAAAGACAAGCAATAAAATAATATAGAGAAGAAAGATTAACTCATAAATTCAAGTCAAGTAGTTTCGAAATAATCCCTAACCAAACAAGTATTTAGCTACTGGAGTTCATGGTAAACAGCGAAACACAAATTCTAAACCAATTAAGCAAACCCAATTAAATAGTAGGTGGACTGGTGGAATGGTGACAGCGAAGTAAGAACTGCTACTGACTTGGTGCTGTAGTGATGATCTATGAATTAATGTTGCTGTAGTTGGTGACTGCGAAGGTGTTGTAGCTCTCTGAAGGATCGGATGATGGTATGGAACTCGCAGCAAACTTGGTGATTGTGTAGCTAGTGGTATGCAGGTGATAATGGAATGCAAACTGCAGGTGTGAAGTGATCTGTGGATGTAGGAGATAGTGATGGGAAAAGGGTGTTATGGAGGCGGATGTGGTGGAGATGTGCAAGTGGTGGATGAATGAAAACTGGTAGATGTATGCAGGTGAGATGGTTGTATGCTGCGAAATGTGAGGAGGGTTTTGGAGAGGAAGGGGGTATGTAGCTCCTTTTATATCTCTTTAAGTCCTACAAATATGAATCGGGTAAAGACCCAACTTTCCTTATCACACACGAATTCTAAAACCTCTCTTGGAGCACATTCATTCATCCATAATATTCAACGGCTACAGTTTTCCTTTCACGGCCGCAGATTCATTCACTGGCGGCAGAAAAATCTTCCATGTCTTGTCGGCTAACTCAAACCATTGATAAGTTAAACTCACCTCAATCTCTTCCGGCAGCAACTCACTTCTTGCTGTCCTGTTTTCTTGCTGCCAAAACTGACCCAAAACCTCCTCAAACTCGTACCCAATCTCCGCGTGTTTCTTAGTTTCTAAATCCAGTCTTAACCCATTGTACTGCGGCATCACCTCAGTTGAATTTTTGCTTGAACTGCAACCTAAACTCGAGCCGCTTCTCCTTGGAACAAAGCCAGCAAACCCATGGATAATACTGCACATACCGGACAAACTTATAAAGAGCTTCAGTAAGTATAGTGGACAATCTATAAACTATGAGATATCAGGTATGGCATTCTCTTCTAAGATGAATAGTCATGTCAAAAGTCAGATTAGTAGTATTCTAAACATTAAGACTCTTGGGCTTAAAAATAAATATCTAGGAGTCCCTATTCTGATTAAAAAAAATGGAAACTTTTGGGCATTTACCAGATAGGTTTATGGATAGGCTTGCCATTTGGAAAGGTAAAAACATGAATCAGCCAACTAGAACTGTTATGGTTCAATCTGTGCTAGGTACTTTAGCTTCACACCATTTGGATGCCTTCCCAATGCCAAAGAAACTTACTGATAAATTAAATGGGATTCAAAGAAATTTTTAGTGGAACAAAAAACAAGGTGGCAAAGGTTTTTTTTCCTAAAAAGTGGGAAGTTGTAGCTAAACCCAAAGCATTAAGAGGCCTCAATATTTAAAAAAGCAGCTGAGTTAAATAATGCTCTTCTTGCAAAACTAGCATGGAGAATGCTTACTGAAAATGATGCTGAAATATTACCCAAATATCAATCCTCTTCATGCCTGTAGTAACAATGGATAGTTGGGTCTGGAAAGGTATCTGTAAAGGCCTTGAGATAATTAAAAGCAGTACTGTTGGGAAGTAGGAACTAGAAAAAGTATTTCTATTTGGAAAGATGTTTGGGTTGCAACCATTGTAGGAACTCTTCCGTCTAGGTTTATGTCTAGAAACATGGAAACTGTGGATCAATTAATGATGCCTAATAGCAACAGTTGGAATGTTGATTTGTTGAATACTTTGTATGATAGTAATGTAGTTACTGAGATTTATAAAATAAGAATACCTCTAAGTGGTGAAGACAGATTAATTTGGAAACCATCTGATAATGGTATTTTCTCAGTTAAAACTGCTTACAGAGTTGTTGATGTTGCAGGCAATACTGTTACTCCATCTGATGCTCCACCCAACTTCCCTTGGAGGATGTTCTGGAAACTGAATATTCCTCAAAGGATTTTTCATTTTCTTTGGAAGTGTGTCCATAAATGTTTACCAGTTAGGGAAAGATTGACCAGATATATGCATGATATTGACTCAATTTTTCCTCCATGTAATAGGGAAATAGAGTCCATGAATCATTTGTTTTTAGAATTCCATTTGACAAAACAAGTTTGGGATGGGATGGAAATAAACATTTCTGGTAGAAATGTAGGTCAAAATGTGGTAGAATGGATTAATAGTTGGATTAACAATAACAGTGGTCATAATGCTTCACATGTTCATGCTAATCTGGTTTGCTTTGCTCATGTTTTGTGGCACATTTGGAAAATGAGGTGTGCAGTAGTATTTGATAACATGCAGATTCAGGTAAATGTAACAGTTTAACGGATCAAGAAAGCTATTCTTGAATGGAATGAGAATTTGGCTACAGTGAAAGCAAATAAGAACCAAGTAAACAATACCAGACTTTCAGTCCAATGGACAGTTCCAGCTAAAGGATTCAATAAAATCAATTTTGATGCTTCTTTCTGTAAGGAAAGTAAATGTATGGGGTCTGGACTAATTATGCTTAATGATGCAGTGTATTCAAAGAGGCTTGGTGTATCCCAGCAGTAGCAGAAGATGCAAAACAAGCAGAGGCATTGACATTACTTGAAGAAGTTCAAATAACAAGAAGTAATGGACTGACTAAGGTCCATCTGGAAAGAGATTGTATCAATGTAATAAATGCACTAAATGGAAGCATCGGAACGGTTAAGTGGAAAAACAATGCAATATTTTTTTTCTTAACAATGAAATTTTATTAATAAACAAAGAATTTTCAAATTACAACAAAAGGAACTTAAAATGAAAAGCATAAGGAAAACACTCCTAGAAGATTGTTAACAAAATCTAAAATACACTTGAGCTGTGTTTTCTAGATCATTCAAAAAATATAGTTTTCTTTCATATACTCTTTGTTCACCTCTGCCTAAAAGAGCACCTCTCTTTGCAACTTTATCAGCAGAGAAATTTACTTCTCTTTAGCTATGCTTAAAGCTCCAAGAGATTACTTTAAAGCATATATTCTCCTATCTTGTGACTGCAAACCAAGGAAGATTGTTACTTTGAAATGCATTAATGACTGCTTGTGAATCTGTTCAGAACACCAGGTCTTTAAATCCATGATGAATGTGCCACTCTCCTGCCATTAATATTGCAAAAATATCTTCATAATAATTAGTTGATATACCCAGTCCACATGAAATAACAATTACAAAATCACCAGTACCGAGTCTTCCCACAAATCCATAACCAGCATACCCTGGATTTTCTCTAGATTCACCATCACAACACAGTAGTAACTTACCATGTTCTGACAACTGAAAGAACACTTCTTTAATGACCATAATTTTCACACTCCTTGTCTTCAGGCCAAAATGTTTGAAAACTTGTAGATCATATTGCTTGTTCCACATATTAGCTTTCAGTCTTAGATCACTGTCAACTATTGCTTGTTGAATTTTCTTCTTGATGACGTTCTGATCACACTTCCCATTCCCATAAGTACACTCATTTCTCAGAAACCATATTTCCTTCATAGTTATAAATGAACTCAACAACCATATTTATTTCACAGCAGGGCTATGGTTTTTAGCCCATTGACAGATGTCTTCAAATGATCTTGGATTTTTAAAGTTAACAATGCCACCAAGCCAGCTCCAAATGATCTCACTGAAGTTACAATACCAAAGAATATTCTCTCTAGTTTCCTCCTCCCTTCTACAAAATATGCATCTAGATACCATATTAAATTTTCTCTTTTTCATATTATCATCAGTTGCACATATATTTCTCACTAGTTTCCAAACATTACTGGATATACTAGGATGAACAGATTTGTGCCATACCTTTTTAGTCCAATGCAGAGAGGGGAGTTTGTCTCTAATTGTTTCGACAACAGAAGCAACTGTGAATTTTCCTGTTATTGTTCCAGTCCAGATTCTCTTGTCTCTGCCACCACCAACCACTGGTAAATCATTTACATTTATCATCTCCGATAATTCAGTTGGCACAATCCATTCACCATCAAGAATGAAATTAAACACTTTCATTTCTGGGAATTGTAGAATATATGCATTGTCTAGAAACATTTCTTGAAGATATTTGTCCAACACCCATTTATCCTTCCAAGCAGAGATATTGCTTCCATCACCTACAATCCATCTACTGTGTTCCTCTACTTCACCAATTACCCATTTTATTCCTGGACAAATTGAAGACTTTCTGTAATATGTAATCCATTCACCATTTTTATTATTATATTTTGCTTGAATTTTTTTTGACCAATCATCATTTCCATTTTGAATCCTCCATAGTAGTTTCATTAAAAGAGCTTTATTGATGATCTCCAACCTTCTCAGACCAAGACCACCTTCACTTATTGGAAAACATGTTTTATTCCATTTCAGTGTAATCATTTTTCTATTTGCAGGGTCACCTGACCATAAAAAATTCCTTATTATTCTTTCACACTCCTTTATTACCCTCTTTGGCCACTTATATACTGACATTGAGTAGATAGGTAAGCTGCTTAGCACAAATTTGACTAGAATTAGTTTTTCTTGAAAAGACAGAATCTTACCTTTCCATCCAGCCAACCTCTCTTGCATCATATCCACCACACTCCATACATGATGATCTTTCACACTTCCTTGTACTAACATCATACCCAAATATTCGTCCGGAAAGTCAGCCAAAGCTACATTGCACTCTTCTGAAAGTTGTATTCTTCTATTCTGACTTGTACCACCAATGAAGCACTTGCTTTTTTCCAGATTTATTTGTTTTCCAGAAGCAGCTTGATATATGTTTAAAAGATTCATTAATTTTCTTGCATTCCTCTTTTCACCATTACAGGATACGAAGATGTCATCTGCAAAAAATATGTGTGAAGGCTGTGTTCCCCCTCTGTTTACCGTTGCTTTCAAACTGCCATCTTGAATCATTTTTGATATGTTTCTACTCAGTACATCTTCAACAATTACAAAGAGCAAGGGGGATAATGGATCCCCCTGTCTTAAACCTCTCCCAACTTGGAAATAGCCTTCTGGACCACCATTGACTAATATTGATATTCTTGGTGATTGAAGTAATACTTACAGCCAGTGTACACTTTGATCTGAAAACCCAAAGTTTTTTAGTACTTGAAATAAGAATATCCAGCTAAGGGAATTATATGCCTGAGTAATATCCAGTTTTAAACCAAAGTTTCCTCCTCTCCTTTTTATTTCAATCTCATTAATCATTTCAGATGCTAAAAAAATTTGCTCTTGAATTGTTCTGCCTTTTATGAATGCTCCTTGCTGAGGTGAAACTATTTTGTTTATTATCTTCTCCAACCTTGTAGCCCATATTTTTGTAAAGATCTTGAAGCTAAAATTCATGAGACCAATTGGTCTGAATTGCTTTGCCTTTTTTGCATTATTCACCTTTGGAAATAACTTTAGAAAGTTTGCATTTAGACCATTTGGAATAAAACCTTTGCTCTAGCATAATCATGTTGCTCTTGTTAACTCAGCACCAATTATCTCCCATGAGAATCTATAAAACCATCCTGCAAAACCATCAGGACCAGGAGCACTTTCTGGATTCAATTCAAACACTGCTACTTTAATCTCTTCGTCAGATGGTATCGCATTTATCATGACATTGTCTTCAATTGTAATCACTTTAGGTATATTTGCAAGTATACTCTCATCAAATTAACATCTTTGTATTTAAATTTTTCTTCAAAATGATTGACTACTCACTTGCAATTTCTTTTTGCTCTGTGATGATTACTCCTGAATCATTTTCCAGTTCTGTTATCATATTTTGAGCTTGTCTTAATCTCATATGTACATGAAAGTATTTAGAGTTTGAAGCTCCATCCTTTAACCACATCACTCTTGATTTCTGCTGGACTATTTCTTTCTGTTGTTGAATAAGTACTTATTGTTTTCCCTTTTGCAGTTATAAGATTGTTAAGTAATGAAGTATCCGAAGGACTATTATCTGAAAGGGATGTGGCTTTTATTATTTCATCTTATAATTGCTTCAGTTTCTTGTTAACGTCACCAAAAACAGACCAGTTATATTCCTTTAAATCAATTCTAAGTCTTTTCATCTTTCTCATGTACACAAATATTGGATTACCTTCCATATTTTTCTCCCAAGACTTTGTAATAATGTTCAAGAAATCAGGATGGGTTTTCCAAACTTTTAATGCTCTGAAAGGTGTATTTTTAGGTCTTGGTATATCAGCATTCCCTCCATATAAAGTACTGTGATCTGAAATTCCTCTACTTCCAACTTTATACCCCCATCTTGAAAATTTGTCTAACCATTTATCATTAAATACATATCTATCAAGATTGCAGACAATTCTCCTTCTACCAGCTCTATTATTGCACCAAGAAAAGTCCAGTCCAGTTTTTGGTGCTTGAATCAAACCACAACTATGCAAGCAATTGTTAAATTCTAACATGGATATGAACAAAGGTTTCAGTCCTCCCTTCTTTTCATCTTCTCTCATAATAGTACTGAAATCCCCCATTACTAGCCATGGTTTATTCAAATAGCTAATATCTACCAAATCCTTCCATAAACTTCTTCTATTAACTGTTAATGATGCAGCATGAATTTCAGTTATTAAGGTATCTCCCACTTCAATTGTTATTGATTGATCAGATAAAAACACAATGTTTGGCTTTTGAATTGAAGAATTCCACAAAATCCAAATGTTACCTTTCTTACCATTTTTTTGAATTGTGAAGAATAATGTACTTTTGGTTCTGCAATAATTACTAAAGAAGGATTAGAAGATTTTACTAAATTCCTAAGTTTATCTTTGGCCTGAAATCTTCTCAGGCCTCTGATATTCCAAAAGACTACTTTCATTTAGGACTTTGAGCTTGAGAAGAGTTTCTTCTCTATAATTCTCTTTTACCACCATTTACCACTAAACGTGCTGCTTTTTGTCTTGTAGTAACCAAACTTTCTGTTTTACTTTTGGTGCATTTTCATTTGAAGCTTTCTTTCCAATTGGTGGAATAATTGTGTTGGACTTATTGATAGAAGAAGCACTAGTAGCTTCATTCAATAATATTTCTACTGATAGAGCAGGAAATTCTATATTTGAATTAAAAACTTCTTCATTCAATTCCTCTAATATATGAAATTTACCTGAATTGTTTGTTTTTTTCCAGAGGAGTTTCTAAAATCTGTAAAGATGAAGTACTTGGAATTTCTTGATCAACAGGAGGACATATATCAAATCCAATCTGAGGTTGTGGCTTCTTTTTTGTTACTCTCCTCCAAATTTGTTTAGGGGCTTTAGGAACCTCATTAACATCTTTTGAAAAACAACGCAATAATCAGATATTGTGCTGAATTATTAAAAGGTTTCAATAAATGGGTAATTAGTTATGTATCCAGAGGAACAAACTGTGCTGCAAATTTGTTAGCAAAAGATGCAATTAGTATGACATCTATTTCTTATTGGATTAATGAAGCCCCTATAGGGCTAGATTCTCTTATTAAAGAGAAACTCTATGTACAAGACTTTAAATTTTAATGAAACTACCTTTTCTATTAAAAAAAAAAGACCAGACCCTAGCCACTACAAACAATTCATCGGACCTGGTGCAATGGAAATAGACTTGCATTTGTACTCCCTTATATCTGGCATCCCTTAAACCATTGTAAATTACACGACACATGAACTCAAAACCCAAATCTGTGTACTGTCTCACCATTTGCGATGGTTTCAAAATTCCCTTAAAACTCAGTGCCACGAATCCTTGGTTGTTGGCTGTGAGAACTAGCTGAAACTGAAGTTGAGGCTGTGAATAATTAATCGTTCAGCTCTTTTGACAAACACATTGTGCGCCTGAATCTGGTAAACCAATGACATGCCTTTGCTGTTTATATCTAATCCATTTCATCTCCTTCCCTGCAGCAATGTCACATTCATACACAACCCATGTTCTTAATTCATTCACAACTCTAAAACACTTCGAAATCTCATTCATTCATTGATTTAAACATCGCCACAAGCATCACATCCTTTTGCTTATTTCGGGGGGTTCAAAACTCTGTTTAACCTCAAATTCGTACCATCAATTCTCTGTAACTTGAATCTTCACAAGCCCATGTTTCCATTTCTTCTCAAATCTCTTGTAGATCTTCGACAACGACATTTCAATGGCAGCAGCTTGTGTTTCTTCTCTTCTCTGTAGTTCCAGTGATAAACCAAACCAAACAAAAACTCTCATATTTTCCCTGGTTCGTATTCTTAACTTCAAATCATGTCCTAACCCATTGAGCATTTCACGAACCATGGTTGGATGGCGGCAGGACTTGGTGCAGCTGCAAAGAATAATCGACCAACACAACGCTGGTAGTGTAGTCGGCCAGGCTGTTAGGTTAAATGAGAGGGGAGGTGTCCCTGAGAGAGTGAGCAGCCTGTCCTTAACAATTTTCATAAGCACATCACTGGCAGTCCCTATTACTGGTTGTCTGGTGCTCCAGTAATTCTTTATTTTCGACATACTATAGTGTTGTGTCTTTACACGATTCGTATCCGTCAATTCCAAGTTCGCCAATGCATAAGGTTCCCAAAAAGCAAATTGAGATCCTTTTTCTCTTCTTTCTTATCACATGACTTCAAAATACCTACAAAATGCAAAACAAGCATAATATCCGAAAATACAAGAGAAAATAGCTAAGAAAAGCATAAGAAAGTGATACTCAAATGATATATTTTAGACACTTATCAACCTACCAAGTACGAATTAAGCAGATGTTCATGAACTATTTTCAAAATGTATTTAGCATTGTTATAACTCTAGTGGACATTCTAAGACATTTTTGATCACTAAAACACCTTGTGTATGTACATCATGATTCAAGTCTTAAGTTTTTAAAGGAACACGGTTATTGCTTATTAGTTCTTAAGGCATGCTTGCCATGACCTATGACTATATACGGTTCCGATACTCCGGACCATTGTCTATATTCTTCTATGTAATTTTAAGATGAATTTTTAATGCTTACATGAAATCCTAACAATAGTTTCATCTAAACTAAGAAAGTGTTTGCTTGAATCTCAAGTTATCTTAGCTTGAATTTTAAGCAACTCTAGTATTGAAAGTCTATAAATAGAGAGACTCAAACCACAAGGAAATTAAATCTCTGACACTTCTATATCCTAGTTGTTTGCTAGAGTCGTCCTCTATGAACCTATGTTTCCTTTGAGAAACATAATTAGGTTACAACTTAAATACTTCACTTAGGGATTCGCGAAGCCAGGTCCGATTATTTTTACATTGATAGTTTTTGTATCCTAATCTTGCTCTTTCTGTTATTGAGGTTTTAATAATCTCTTTCTGGAACGAGATAAATACAAATCACAGTTCTCTTTGTCTCAGACTTTGCGATTCCTCAAGATATATATCTAAAAGTCTTCTTTGTTGATCGGTTTAAGATTGTTCTTGAGAGGTGATTAATAAACTAGGTTTCTCAGCTAATTGAGTGTAAGTGTTCCGGATTTGTGAGGTTTGCTAGCATTTTTTGTTGCAACCAGATTTCCAAGCCTTGATGTATTCGATCTAAAGTAAAATTAAATAGGCTTATATGTTAGAGGCAGATTGGTATTTGAAATTACGAGGGTACCCAAATACAACACGCTTTTTCGTTTCAACTTATAAGTCTGATACCAAGTGTGATTGTCTATGGACAAAGTCGAGACAATACAACTACAAGGTATTCACTTGATAATAGTTAAGGTTCAAAACCGATTTACTATAGGATCAAAATCAAGTGATTAGGATTTAACATACTAGTGTATTTACTTTCAATTATAGTAAGATAATTATAATTGCGGAAAGTAAAAGTAAATCACACAACAATATTTTGTTAACGAGGAAACCGCAAATGCAGAAAAACCCCGGGACCTAGTCCACTTTTGATTACTCTCATAATTAAGTCGTTATACAAAGACCAAAGCCAACTTCGTATAGTTGAGACTAAGTAATCTAGCCATAGTTACTTAGTTCCCTCAGTATCCCTGCGTCTACGACCGTCTGGTCACGCAGGTGAATCCTAAGAAAGAAAATCACTATCTTGAGTTTTTTTATCGATGTAAAGTCTTAAGCACTCAACTCCTTTTGATCGTCTTCCAAACAGTAAAAGAACAAAGTTTTTTGGCAACTACTCTAGTAATCTTTTAGAAAAAGATTCGTTGAGTTTTGACAAAGGCTCTTCTGTTTAAACAAGTAAACTCCCTTGTCGGGTAAGATCAATCTAAATCAATAACTTAGATTCGGATTCGCAATTATCAGATTCAGATAGTTGTCGATCTAAACGATTATATGATCAAATCTATCAAAGATCAATCAGATCTAAGTCGGATCTCATCCGATCAAGATGTGTGCACAAATCATGAGATACGAAAACCAATAAGAAAATTATTTTTATCTTCAAATCTTCAATTTTCTTCTTTTGCACTTGCACAACACAAACTTGAATCCATTTATGACCGATCACACACATAACAGAGTCTGTTAACAACGGATGATCACAAGTTGTCTTCAGATCTAACAACAGTTATAAATATCCCGTCAATACTTTGAACTAGTTTGAGTGACCCTTATGTCAAAAGAGAAGGATCTCAAGAATAATCAAACTAGGTGCAATCAAAGTTTCAACAACAGTTTTTCAATCCAATCAATAATCAAAAACTAAAATAACAATGCAGTTACCTAGTTTCCCACCAACAATACTCGTAGAGATTCTTGATCCCACAGAAGTATTTAAACGAGAGGTTGCAAGAGATTTCACCTAATTAGGGTACTTTCCTCTCCGAATAGACGACTCCACCAGAAACAACACAAATGAAGTTTGTCTGGCTCTTAGGATAGTTTGCAAGAAATGCAAACTCAACTATTTATAGACCAAGGTTGTTTAGACAACAAGGAAATTCCAAAACCGAAAATATTCTCAAGATAAGCAATATATACCTAATTTAGATTTTCATATTTCCAACTAATATCCAACCTGTAATTCTGAAATCTCTCATTAGAAAATATCTAGTATTAGTTTAACACTTAACTAGTCTAACTTTCCAAGAGATATTTTTTGATTTGCTGGAAAATCAAAAGTATATAACCGAAAATCTTAATTCAAAGATTCTAAATATTTTGGATTAGGATCACCTCGAGTATCAAGGAATATCTTTGGACAATAAAGGAAAAGAATTATATTCATGTCCAAATTACATTGACATCCAGAACTTTCCTATTTAGCATACCCTAATTGCAAACTCACACAAAATTATAAAGTAATATGTGAATATAGAGGATTGGTTTTGCTCTTGGGACTGGTTCTACCATGACTCATAACATAGGTTAAGATCGGCTCTACCAAGTCTCCAAATATAAGTAGGGATCGGTTCTACCATGACTCCCAACAAAAGATAAGATCGGTTCTACCAAGTATCCCAATATAGGTAAGGATCGGTTTTACCAAGACACTCAGCATAAGTCAAGATCGGTTCTACCGCATATCCCAAACTAGGTAAAGATCGGTTGTATGATAACTCTCAACATAAGTCAAGATCGGTTTTATCGCATATCCAAAACTAGTTAAAGATCGGTTCTACTGTAGCATTTAACATAAGTCAAGATCGGTTCTACCATAGTTATTACCTACGTTCGAACTGCTCATTCAAAAGATCTTCAATGAAAACCAGACTAAAATGCTTATTGATTTCCTTTTACTTCCTTTAAACATATATAATCAAACATAGTTTCCTATGATGAAATCACACATATATCCAATATACAATTAAGTAACGAGTTACATAAATTATGTCGATGTCACATTTACGAAGTTCAAAAGATAAACATTATTCTTTTTAATCAAATATTCATCTTTGACCCTTCGATCATAATAAAATGACCAAGTATAATACTAGATTATTAAAGATAACCTTGCATGTTATGTTTTCAGTCTTAAACGACTTGAAAGTAACGATATGAATGGAAACAAGTTAAGTCAGTATCATTATACCTCAAGTGGAAGGATGATGTCTTCACTGTAGTCGATACGTCTTCACAATCTTCAAGGTAATACTTGTATGTCTCGACATTTGTAGACTTTTTAGTCTAACCTAAACGAAGTTGACTCTAGTCCGTTTAATCAAGAGACTCTAATTGAGTTTTGATACTAAAATATGACAACGAAAACTTGTTAGAGCATTGCTCGGTCGAACTCGCATGCGTTGCTATCTCAAGCATGTTTGTCAATGTTAGTGATCAAAACTATAAGTCCTGATTTCTAGTCTATTATAGCTAAGTCTCGGACTAGAATAGAAATTGTAGTTGAGCTCAAGGACTTCATGGCGATTCATCATACAAGTAGAAGAACTACTCAAGGAATCGGTGGAACTTCTCGACAAAAAGGTATGTGAAGACTTGAACTTATCTATCACTCAAAAGTCTATCTACTCTATCTCCTACTCTTTGAGACAAGAAGTCGTATGCTATATATATAGACTTTGATTATACATATTTGGTATTTCGAGCCGAGTATACCTCGCCTATCTACATCTCGAAATATGAGTTGGTAAGCTTTTAGATTTAACCAAGTTTATCTTTACCATGTGACGAAAGTCATGATATGTTTCAATCATCTTGAAAATTTCTTTGACGAGAAATGGTGTAGCAACTATATAACGTCCTCTAAGAATGTTTCAATGATTGAAATTAGAGTTTAGATTACATATCCAATGGTGGAAATAAGCATTATTATGGAAACACATTTATGTATAAGTCTTATTCCTTGAACCAAAGTTTGCGAACTTTGTTGATCAACAGAACCGGAAGAATGGCGTGAGCCAAGTCCGCGAACTCAGTCCGCGAAACGCCTAAGTTCTCAAACCCGAGAATTTCTGCTAGAGTTGACAAACTACTTGCGTGAAACTAAGTCCGCGAACCTAGTCCGTGAACCGGCGAAGTTCTCATACCCGAGAATTTCTGCTGGAGTTTGTAAACTCTGCCCGGTAACTTAGTCCGCGAACCTAGTCTGCGAACTTGAGAAGGTTATATACCTGAAGATGATTTCTGAACTTAAACTTAAAAAAGACTAAGGAATGCAATTTTCAAACCATCGCTATAAAAGTTCATGAACTGATTCAAGTGAATCAAATCATCTTTGCTTCAATTGTGTCTTGTGTAGTACATGAGATTTCCTTGCAATTGAACAACTCTCTAACTAGTTCATTTGAAATCATTTGAACTAGTTATGGTGAAGAAGAACGTGGTTGATATGGAATGCTCATATGGCTAACCTTTTTGGTAACTATTGTTGAACCAATAAGTGCATATGTTTGGGTACGGTTAACAAACCTAGAAGCATGCATTGTCAAGTGTGTGTAACAAGCTAAGTTTTCGATCCAACGGTTGAGAAATATTAGCTTGAATCTAAATCAGGTTTTCATCTAACGGTGGATATTGATTGCTTTATTACCAAGGTAACTTAATTGCAAACCCTGATTTGAAAGACTATATAAGGGGAACTCTAGTATCTGTTCAAAACTAATCCCCACACCTTACTGTGATACTAGTTTGCGTGCTAGAGTCGGTTTTCCTTTAACCTTTGGTTTTCTTCTTCCAAAACCAGGTTAACGACTTAAAGACTTCATTGGGATTGTGAAGCCATACCGATACTACTTTTATCGTAGTTGTGTGATCTGATCTTGCATCTTTTATCGTACGAGTACAATCAGATTGATTGGCTTGAGATTCATATCTCCGATAGGCAACATATAAAAAGTAATCAAAAACATCTTCGTCTCATTGTTTGTGATTCTGCAACATCTTGTTTCGCTATTAAGATTGTTGTGAGGTGATTGATAACTCAAGGCTGTTCTTCGGGAATATAAGACCCGATTATCAATTGGTTCCTGTTCACCTTGGTTATTATCAAAAGACGTAACAAAACCTTTTAGGGTTTATCTGTGGGAGACAGATTGATCCTTTGATAGACTTGTCTGTGTGAGACAGATTTGTTTATTGTCAAGTCTTCGACTTTGGGTCGTAGCAACTCTTAGTTGTGGGTGAGATCAGCTAAGGGAATCAAGTGCGCAGTATCCTGCTGGGATCAGAGGCGTAGGGAGTGCAACTATTCCTTGGATCAGTGGGAGACTGATTGGGGTTTAACTACAGTCCAGTCCGAAGTTAGCTTGGAGTAGGCTAGTATCTGTAGCGACTTAATACAATGTGTGTTCAATCTGTACTAGGTCCCGGGGTTATTCTGCATTTTCGGTTTCCTCGTTAACAAAATTTATGGTGTTTGTGTTATTTCTATTTCTCATTATATTTGTTTATATAATTGAAATAATACAGGTTGTGCGTTTGAATCAACCAATTGGAAATCCGACCTTCGGTTGTTGATTGATATTGATTGATCCTTGGATATTGGTCTTTAGTACCATCCAAGTTATTCCTTGTATTTGATTAGAACTCGCAGTTCTTGCTTGAGTAAATCAAATCAAAAAAGAGATATAAACTCGTTGATATACTTTTAATTGATTGAGTCTTGTTGATTCTCATAAAAGTATATTCGAGTTTGTCCATACAGATTGCTAAGCGAAATATTGGGTGGTGTTGTTAGACCCCCGCTTTTTCAATTGGTATCAGAGCAAGCAAACACGTTTAAGACCTTACAAGTCTGTGTTTGAAGCGATCTGACTCTATGGACAGAGGTGTTATCTCTATTAACGTACCACCAGTCTTCGATGGCTCTAATTACTTACGGTGGAAATTGCTATGCGATATTTTCTTCAAGCACGTGATTTTCAATCATGGATATATGTTGTTAATGGCTATGATGCTCCCGTTATGGCAGTTGGATATGTAAACGTTCTCAAGAATATTGGTGAATACAGTCCTGCCGAGATACTTGCTGCAAAGCAAAATTACGACGGTTTGAATGTCATCATACATGCCATTACCCCAAATCTTCAGTACCATGTATCAAATCCTTAATTTTGATTGGGAGAACCTTTGTATAGCAGATGAAGATACATTTGATGAGTTTAATCACATAGTGTCTGAAATTGTTAATTCATCTTTTGCATTGGGTAAGACTATTCCTGAAAAGGACATTGTGATGAAAATTCTCAGATCGCTGCCAACTAGATACAAGTCTAAGAAGCATGCATCGTTGAGGCAAATAACCTTGATAATGTTTCCAAAAATACATTGGTTAGAAATCTAAAGATCTTTGATCATGAGCATACATCCAAAATCGTAAAGGATGTTGCCTTTAAAGCACAGAAGAACACTAAATTACTTGATAAAAAAAGTGTTTATGTCTCTGAGGATGATCAATCTGAGGGTGATTTTTCGGATGGAGATCTTGACAAATCAGTCTCCTTGATCACAAGACAGTTTAGGGATCTTCTATTGAAGAGAAGTAAACGGTTTTCAAGAGATAAACCTAGGTCATCAGATAAACCTCACAATCGCGTTCCTCCTAAAAATAAGGATGCTGACGAGGCTGATGACGAGGATATTCCACAATGCTTTAAGTGTAAAGGTTTTGGTCATTTTGCAAACGAGTTCTCAAATCGTAGAAAATACACTGGGAACAAAGGTCTTATTGTAACACTTGATGAGATGTCTGAGATCTATGATTCTGATGAAGATAGGAAATCAAGTGTTGGTCTTCTATGTGAAAACATTGATTTTGATAATTGTAGCAATACATATATCAACCTTGATGGTTTCAGTGAAGAATAGAATCCAATCAAGCTGGAAGAATAAATTGACCCATCCTTTGGAAACTCTGTCTGTAATGTTTCAGGATCTACTATGTGTCTAGCTGCTTTCACACCACAGATGCCTGAATACTATCCAAGATTGACGTGCTCGTTTTGTTTTCAGAAGGGTCATGAACTAACAAGATGTTACAAGTACAAACATCAAGTGAGGCACGCCAACAAACTTCAACAAAGAGCAAATCGATTAGCAAGGAAGCTTAAACTTGCTCAGAAGACTGCTGAGGTATGTAGGATTTTATCTTCGTCTAAGAAGTTGGTTTCCAAAGACAAAATGAGTCCATTAGAGAAGAAGTTATGGTCAAATCGCTTTGATAGACAGAAGTCATAGGATTCCTCTCAAGAGGAAAATGGTGGACAAATTGTTGTTCACAACAACACAAATTAATTGTGTTGTTTGGTAAATCTTGTCTCATGTGCCTGATCAAAAGAGATAAGATTGTGTACCGCTCAGGCTTTAGGAAAAGTTTTTTCTTAGGTTTGTGTTTCATGTCTATCAAATAAAATAAAGGGTTATTATCGATAATTCTACTCTTTATAGGGTTTAGAGTTTGACGTCCACAAACCTATTTAAAGGTTGCGAACCCTACATTCCTTTTTCCTCTCTGATATCCTTTATATCTTAAGACTGCTTGATGAGATTGTGAATTCCACTCACAAAAACCAGTTGTTTATAACTGTTCTCTAAGCATCATGTCTTTGGATGGAAAAAATGTCAACATGATTGTTAAGCCATCAATCAAGGAAAAAGGGAAATCTCCAGTAACTCCGTCCTTAAAAAGAAAGAGGAGGAATACAGGAAAGCCAAGGGCTGTCCCTTCTAACTCTCAGAAGTTTTCCGATATTCTTGATGAGTTGAAGGAAGTAAGAAAGGAGATTCGTGAAATACAGGCTTGCGTTTTAAGATCTTTGGAAATTCAGAAAGCCCTGGTTCGACATCATCAGCCAAGACGGTTTGTTGATATTAACTCCTATCTCCACGAACCTTATGTTCCAATGGTTGTTGACGACAAGGAGTTCAGGAATGATAAAGAATTTCTCAAAGATATTGTTGCCTAGTATGTCTTCTTTTTTGGCTTAGTTGAAAGAATAACTAGTGCTTTGAATAACAATGATTGTGACTACACATAGCTATTATTTTTCATCTTCTTGTTTTTTTTAGGTTTATTGGTTTAAATTTTAAAAACTATTTGGAAGATGATGTTTTTGCAGTATTAATCTTTATGATTTGTTATATTGCAATTCGTTATGGGATATTGGTGTTTACGTCCGTGAACTATGTTTGTCCCATACTTTATCAAAAGTAAAGTCGTTCGTGATCGGTATTCATGTATTGATAAAAGAATGAATGGACTTTTGACAAATACAAAAGTTAAGCCTATATTGTCAACTTTTTATGGAAGATAGGTTAAAATCTTTTGTTTTCAAGGATTATGTCTATTAAATATCGTTATGCAAATAGTGATGGAAAATAGAATGAATCTTTGTGTATTCCGCTGTATTGATCATCCCTGATCCATATTTTATGTATTACTGTGAGGCTCCGTAGTGTATCTTATGTTGAGCACTATACAACCAAGTTTATTTTTTAGCTTAGTTGTTGTTCCGTGAGATATGTTATGTCGAGCATATTGAACTAAATTAATCATCTTGTTTGGTTATTTAGTTATTGCTCTGTAAGTTTTCTTATGTCGAGCAAAACAAATGACAATTAAATTGATTACTTTTGTGATTAGTTTGGTTGTGTATTCCAATTAGATTAATTATGGGTTCTCTTGTAATTAATCTAGTTGAGTATCTTCGTGTCTCCATAAGTTCTTTTATGTTGAGCATAATCAATTGAATTGATCACTTTTTGTGTTTAATTTGATTGCATATTACGATTAAATTAATCATGGGTTTACTTGTGAATAATTTGATTGAGTTTTTGGATATAGGAAATCATTCTCATGGTTTTTTGTGTCCAATAAAAATCCTTATTTTCCTTCGAAATTAAGGTCGCTCTTGTTGTTCCTTCGGGAATGACATCAAATGAGGGAGACTTCCTTTGAACTTGTGCTTAATGGTCATATCTTGAGGGGTGTGCGGCTGTGGAATTTTAGAGGGGTTATCTTATATCTTTAAACTCCTTGATGAATGCATTTAGCTTCGGCTTTATGATTGCATCTAAATTAGTTGGTATGTATTTTTTTTTCTTTTTGTCATGAAATGTCTCTCTCGAAAATTTCATTATGATCCTGTTCTTGTACCTTTGCCAATTTTATTGACAAAAAGGGGGAGAATTAATATGTAGTTCATACTACAAATACATATGATTTTCGGATCATTGTGTAAGGGGGAGTGGTTTCCATGTGAGATGGAGTATTGACTAAGGGGTAGTGATACATATCACCATAGTATTATTGTTGAAGTTGTGGTAAAATTGAACTTTGATGCTGTGTAATAATACTATGACATTGTATAACAATGATCGAGAACTATGTTTTCTCATTGTTATAGCTACGGATCTTCAACAACGGTGATGCTAAACTTACAACATTTGGGATCATTGGAGTACTTGGAAGTGACGAATATTTCGAGGAATGTTGAATATTAGACATGTGGAATAGGAGCTACTAAAGTTTCTTTATCTTTTTTGCATTCCATATGTATTGATAGTTTTGTCACTAAAATTAACAAAGGGGGAGATTGTTAGAGCATTGCTCGGTCGAACTCGCATGCGTTGCTATCTCAAGCATGTTTGTCAATGTTAGTGATCAAAACTATAAGTCTTGATTTCTAGTCTATTATAGCTAAGTCTCTGACTAGGATAGAAAGTGTAGTTGAGATCAAGGACTTCATGGCGATTCATCATACAAGTAGAAGAACTACTCAAGGAACCTGTACTTCTCGACAAAAAGGTGTGTGAATACTTGAACTTATCTATCACTCAAAAGTCTATCTACTCTATCTCCTACTCTTTGATACGAGAAGTCGTATGCTATATATATATATACTTTGATTATACACATTTGGTATTTCGAGCTGAGTATACCTCGCCTATCTATATCTCGAAATATGAGTTGGTAAGCTTTTCGCTTTAACCAAATTTATCTTTGCCATATGACGAAAGTCATGATATGTTACAATCATCCTGAAAATTGCTTTGACGAGAAATGGTGTAACAACTGTATAACGTCCTCCAAGAATGTTTCAATGATTGAAATGAGAGTTTAGATTACATAACCAATGGTGGACATAAGCATTGTTGTGAAAACACATTTATGTATAAGTCCATTCCTTGAACCAAAGTTTGCGAATTTTGCTGATCAAGAGAACCAGAAGAATGGCATGAGCCAAGTCCGCGAACTCAGTCTACGAACCGCCGAAGTTCTCAAACCCGAGAATCTCTGATGGAGTTAACAAACTACTTGCGTGAAACTAAGTCCGCGAACTCAGTCCGCGAACCTGTGTCTCATACCCGAGAATTTCTGCTGGAGTTTGTAAACTCTGCCCGGTAACTTAAGTCCGCGAACCTAGTCTGCGAACTTGAGAAGGTTATATATCTAAAGATAATTTCTGAACTTATACTTAAAAAAGATTAAGGAATGTAGTTTGCAAACCGTGGCCATAAAAGTTCATGAACCGGTTCAAGTGAATCAAATCATCTTTGCTTCAATTGTGTCTTGTGTAGTACATGATATTTCCTTGCAATTGAACAACTCTCTAACTAGTTCATTTGAACTAGTTATGGTGAAGAAGAACGTGGTTGATATGGAATTCTCATATGGCTAACCTTTTGGTTAACTATTTTTGAACCAACAAGTGCATACGTTCGGGTACGGTTAACAAACCTAGAAGCGTGCATTGTCAACTGTGTGTACCAAGCTAAGTTTTCGATCTAACGGTTGAGAAATATTAGCTTGAATCTAAATCAGGTTTTCATCTAACGGTGGATATTGATTGCTTTGTTACCAAGGTAACTTAGTTGCAAACCCTGATTTGAAAGACTATATAAGGGGAACTCTAGTATCTGTCCAAAGTTAATCCCCACACCTCATGTGTGATACTAGTTTGCGTGCTAGAGTCGGTTCTCCCTTAACCTTTGGTTTTCTTCTTCTAAAACCAGGTTAACGACTTAAAGACTTCATTGGGATTGTGAAGCCAGACCGATATTACTTTTATCGTAGTTGTGTGATCTGATCTTGCATCTTCTATCGTACGAGTACAATAAGATTGATTGGCTTGAGATTGATATCTTCGATTGGCAAGATATGAAAAGTAATCACAAAAATCTTCGTCTCATTGTTTGTGATTCGCAACATCTTGTTTCGCTACGATACGATTAAGATTGTTGTGAGGTGATTGATAACTCTAGGCTGTTCTTCGGGAATATAAGACCGAATTATCAATTGGTTCTTGTTCACCTTGATTATTATCAAAATACGGAACTAAACCTTTTAGGGTTTATCTGTGGGAGACAGATTGATCCGTTGATAGACTTGTCTGTGCGAGACAGATTTGTTTATTGTCAAGTCTTCGACTTTGGGTCGTAGAAACTCTTAGTTGTGGGTGAGATCAGCTAAGGAAATCATGTGCGCAGTATCCTGCTGGGATCAGAGGCGTAGGTAGTACAACTGTACCTTGGATCAGTGGGAGACTGATTGGGGTTCAACTACAGTCCAGTCCGAAGTTAGCTTGGAGTAGGCTAGTGTCTGTAGCGGCTTAATACAGTGTGTGTTCAATCTGGACTAGGTACCGGGGTTTTTATGCATTTGCAGTTTCCTCGTTAACAAAATTTCTGGTGTCTGTGTTATTTCTATTTCCGCATTATATTTGTTTATATAATTGAAATAATACAGGTTGTGCGTTTTCATCAATCAATTGGAAATACGACCTTCAGTTGTTGATTGATATTGATTGATCCTTGGATATTGGTCTTTGGTACCATCCAAGTTATTCCTTGTATTTGATTAGAACTCGCAGTTCTTGCTTGAGTAAATCAAATCAACAAGAGAGATATAAACTCGTTGATATACTTTTAATTGATTGAGTCTTGTTGAATCTCTTAAAAGTATATTTGAGTTTTTCCATACAGATTGCTAAGAGAAATATTGGGTGGTGTTGTTAGACCCCTGCTTTTTCAACACTTGATATATACTAACGCTTGGTGGGTTCAACCGACCAATGCTCTAACATATGTAATCAAACATAGTTTCTATGGATGAAATCACACCTATATCCAATACACAATCAAGTACGAGTTACATAAATTATGTCGATGTCACATTTACGAACTTCAAAAGATAAATGTTATACTTCGTAATAAATTTTGAAAAGACGAGGGTAATCGAATACACCACAATCTTTTGTTTATTAACCTATAAGTCCTCTACCGAATGTGATCGTCTATGGACAGAGTCGAGACAATACAACAATGCGGTTCATACTTCGTGTGATCGTCTATGGATACGAGATCGAGATAATACAACAACAAGATCACTTGTGTGATTGAATATGGATACAAGATCGAGATGATATGACAACAAAGTGTGTACTTGATAATAGGTTAGGAAATAACTAAAACTGCAAAGGATCAATATCAAGTATTACGGAGTTAATGTACTTGTGTATTTTACTTAATTATAATAGCAATTATAATGCGGAAAAAAAAGACACAACAAGATTTTGTTAACGAGGAAACTGCAAATGCAAAAAAAAAAAAAAACGGGACCTAGTCCAGTTTTAAATACTCTCAGAATTAAGCCGCTATACAAAATCAAATACCAACCTCGTATAGTGAGACCAAGCAGACTACCCCTAGCTACTAAGTTCCCTCAGTATCCCTGCGCTTTTGACTTCTAGAGCCACACACGTGAATAGCAAGTCCTTTGGATCGTATTCCAAACAGTAACGGAATAATCAATATTGCTAGAATATATATAAGTCCAGGACAAAGGCTCTTATGTTTAATCTAATAAAATCCTTTGTCTGGTTAGATCAATCTATCCAATAACTACCAAAATAGTCAAGTATGGATTTGCACTCAATCGTTATAGATCTCAAAGATAAACTATAGAGAATGCCGATCTCACGCAACTAAACAATCAGATATATCAAAGATAAACTGATTCTAGTTGGATCCCAGCCGATCAAGGTTTGTGCACTAAATACCCAAGATACGAAAACTAATAAGAATTGTTCTTCGTCTTTAAATCTTCTATTGCCTTCAAATACCTGCACAACAACACTTGAATCCTCCTGTGATCAATCACACACAGAACGGAGTCTGTTAACATGGATTATCACAAGATGTCTTTAGATCTAACAATAGTTCTAAAGATCTCGTTGATACTTTGATCTAGTCTGAGTGAATCTTATATCAGGAAAAAAGATTCTCAAGAATAAAAAAACTAGGTGCAATCAAAGTTTTAACAACCGTTAGTCAATCAAATCAAATCGAAAACTAATAACACTGCAATTATTTAGTTTCCCACCAACGGTACTCGTGGAGCTTCTTGATCTCATGGAAGTCTTTAAACGAGCGGTCATACGAGATTTCACCTAATTAGGATATTTTCCTCTCCAAATAGACGGCTCACCAGAAATAACAAGAAATGAAGTTTGTCTGGCTCTAAGGATAGTTTGATAGAAATGCAAACTTAGGTATCTATAAACCAAGGATGTTTGGAAACCAAAGAATTTCCTAAACCGAAAATATACTTAAGATATGCAATGAATGCCCAAATTTGGTTTTCCTAATTCCAATAATGCAGTCCAATGTTTTCCAAAATTTCTCATAGAAAATCTCCAATTAGTAAATGCACATTACTAATTTTTATTCTCTAGAGCTATGCATTAATTGCTGGTAATTAAAGCATATAAAACCAAAAACCTTAATTGAAAGATTCTTAATTTATTTCGGTAACAGGATCACCTTGAGTACCGAAGAATATCTTTGGTCAATAAATGATAAGAGTTAATGCTCGTGTTCAAAGTATGTTGACATCTTTACAAACAAAAAACCCTAATTCTGAAACTACTCAAGTTCATGAAGAAAATATGTGACTGATGGAAAATCGGATTTGCATCTTGGAAACGGTTCTACCACACTTCCAAACAAGTTTAGAATTGGTTCTACCAGAACTCCAAGACTACTATGTGATCGTTTATACCAAGTCACAATGTTGTGATCGGTCATACCAAGTCATAATGGTTAGTTGTTTTCGGTCCTACCAAGTCACATACATGAGTTCAGATCGGTTATACCAACCACATGGATCGGTTCTACCTATACAAGGTACCTACTTTAGATCGGTCTTACTAGTCACTAGGATCAGTCACACAACCTCTTATGATCAGTCACACGAATTACCAGAATCGGTCACACAAATTATAAGGATCGATCATACTATCTCATGGTGATTACTTAGGATCGGTTACACCAATTACCAGGACCGGTCATACCAAATCATAAGTCTAGGTATTGTGATCGGTTATAAAAGATACATAACCTAAGTTAAGATCGGTTCTACCAACTCACACATATTGGTCATCAAAGAATATACAATGAATAGCCTGACCAATATACTTTTTGATTTCCCTTTCGATTCATGAAACAAGTTCACGAACTCACTTCCTTTAAACAAATGTAAAACATTTTCCTAGGATGAAATCTTCACCATACACCCATACACATAATCACCAAACGATATACAAGATTATGTCGATGTCATATCTACAAAGTACAAAAAGATAAGCATTATACTTCATAATCTAATTCCTTAGTACTACGACCATATTATTATGATCATGTCTCTCCACTAGAGTATTATATACAATATATACAGCTTCCCATGTTATGTTTTTAATATAGCACGACTTGAAAGATATGTTAGGAATTTAAACAAGTTCAAGTCAATATTACTAACCTCAAGTGGAAGGATGATGTCATCGTTGTAGTCATTACTTCTTCTCAATCTTCAGGTCTTCGGAGTAATACTTGTATGTTTCAATATTCTTAGACTTTCTAGTGTAACCTAAACGAAGTTGAATCTAGTATTTAATCAAGCGACTCTAGACAAATAAACTTGACATACCAACGCTTGGTTAGTTCAACCGATCTATGCTTTAATAATCTCCCCGTTTGTCAATTTTAGTGACGAAACTCTATTTACATATGGAGCTAACCGAATTACGAAATAACTCATTCTTCATATGCTTGATTCCAAGTTTCAAAAGCATAATAACCTGCATATATTCAATCAATAAATGTTGTTGACATTTGAATAACAAAATCTTTTATTCCCCCTTAAGGCAAGCTAGGTAAATATTCAATCTGAACATCTTTGTTATTCCCCTTGTAGTATGAAATACTACACAACAACATGATATGTTTCTCCCTCTTTAATGCATTACTCTTTCTTTAGATATAACGTTTAAGCCCAATTGTCCTTTCCTAGTGATTAAAAATAACTTATTTACTCCATATATTTCTCCTCCTGTTTGTCACAAAATGATAAAGGTTCGAGCAAATAAAGGACAAACCGAAAGGATCATCAGGGCATTGAAATATCACCAGGCTCTAATTATTCAGACAATAACTTAGACCTTTCCCTTTAGAAAAGAAAAACACTATGTTAGTTAACTAGATTTTCTTGTCAAGGCATTCAATTAGACTTGAATAACCGAATCCTCCAATTGATAAGTCGAACTAAGATCAGAATTAACTTAGTTTCTCTTATCCGGAATCAATTGGACTAAACAAATGATCCCGTAATTTGGTTAAGCAAAAAACAATAATACAAACCAAACAATTGACTTGCAAAATTATTTTCTTTAACCGGAAGCAACTAAAACAAATATATACATTACAGCACTGCAATTGCACCGAATTTTGTTAAGCAAAAACACTTGATATCCAACAATAAAGAAGATACCAAACCATAAGTCAGATAAATTGACACAGTTTTTCTTAACCAGAAACAATTGAATCAAATAAACAATCCATACCCAAAATGGAACATATCAATTGTACCGACATTTTGTTAAGCAAAATAAAAATACATGCAATATAAATAGGCTTTTCTTAAACAAGAAAAAACGATTAACTAACAAATAAAATTGTTACCTCAATTTCCGCAGCCACTTCTCCCCAGAAAGGTATATCATTAAACGCAAGTTTAAAGAATAAATCCCCCTTGTGTGTTGTCATCCTCTCGCAAGAATAAAAGAACAACAAAAAAATCAACCTTTACCAGAGAAAGGTTGAATCGGTTTTAACTAATGCGTTCCAATAACAAGAGTCTAAAACCCAAACACATACGTTATGCTAAACACAACTTATGTAAACAAAAATTGATATCAACATATTGTGACTTTTCACATATGAGTTTCAATCGGAACACCTTACGATCCTTTGATAAATCCTACCAACATGAGATAGAACTTAGTCCCCCTAAATGAAAAAGGCACACAAATTATAAGGACTCAATTCTGTGAGACTAGAAATTAGGGTTTTGTGAAAAACCGAAATACATCTCATAAACTCAATTTGCAATACACCATAAATATTCAACAGAAAATCACATATTGCAATTACCCCAGTCTTGAAGGAATTTAAATTAAGAAACCAACACAAAAAGAATGAGGTCATTCCGAGTTCGGACGAAGAAGTTATAGGCAAAACGATTTTACACTCCTTCGTATGGGCCAATCACATGGTTCCTCACCGTGATTACTTGTGATGGGTCACAACATGAATACACACACGAAACTGTTTTAGATATAACTTTTGCATACAATGTCCGAATTCAGTGATTTTTGGCTCGATTTAATCGTAAAAACAAGAGCCACACATATATGACATGTAATATCAACATCTAAACTAAAAACTTCTGCTTCTATCAAATGCTCAAATATAGATAGAGAAGATATGAGTATATAAGGAAAAAAAATCCTTGAAGGTTTTAAATAGTCATATAATAACCGAGAGGTCATGTGCTAAGTTTCATGTGCTTCCTCACCTATCATAAGATTGAGCACATAGGTGAGCATGCTCATTCCAACACAACTAGGTTGTGTTGAGTTGAGCCTTGTCTTGTATGTCACAAGTGACTAAGACGGAATCATTCTTGACCTCTTGATTGGTTTGCTTATTCTTGTTCCATCTCTTGTTTTTCTTATTTGACTTGTGATGAAGAGTGTCATTATCACAACATTCATTCGTCCAAGAGACTTTAGACAACAAGGAGTCTTTCCTTAGTCTTTCAAGAAGACTCTCAACATTTATTAATCGAGTGACATTCTTGTGACTAACTTTTCGTCCCTCTTTGGACATGTAGGACTTCAGGCCCCATTTGTAGATGGGTTTCGCATGAGCGGCTTTATCCTTCATACCATTAGGAAAATTTCCCTTTTGGATACTTTGCGAAACATCCTTTCCCTAATTAGGAACATAAGATCTTATCTTCGCATTTGCAAAGTCATCTCTCTTTATATATTCGGCTATTTTATAAGATGACCTTGTCGAATGATAGGTAAAATTTGAAATATCATTATAATAATTCTTTTGTTTAAACTTAGGACAATAAATATCTGAGTTCTTTCGGGGAGCAAACTTAGTCAATTCGTTTGATACAAAAGAAAGTGCATCTTGCATCTTACGAACTTTGCATCCCCATTGCAAGTGTCCTTTATTACCGCAAAAATAACAATACCTAGTAACATTGTTGCTTTCTTGATATTAGCAGAAGTATTTTCTTTGATAAGGAGTATGAGTTTTGATGTTACCTTTTTGTGGATCCACTTGCCTTGGAGCTCGACGATTTTTCTTCTTCTTATTCTTCTTCTTCTTCTTCTTCTTTTTCTTCTTCAATATTGTTGCTTTCTTGATATTAGCAGAAGTATTTTATTTGATTGCTGCTGGTTGAACACAATTCTTAGGCTTGAAAATCTTTTCTTCTTTACAAGAAACAGGAGCATCTTTGACATCAGTGGAAGCCTATGGTTGAGAAGAATTTGTAGCTTTGACAAATTTTACATCTTTGCTAATATTTGAAGCATTTGTTCCCTTATAACCCAATCCTCGTGTATCATAATGATTTCTACTTGCTTTAAATATTGAGGTTAACTTGTTTGAGATTTCATTGGACTTTTAGGTCCAAATTTTCTTCTCCCAACATCTTGATTTTATCAATGGCACCAGTTAGATCAGCCTTAAGGCGTTTCTCTCATGAGAGATATTCACCTTCTTTCTCTTCAAAACTCTTTTGTTGAGAGTTAATCCTTGCTTCGGATTCAATAAGTTTCTCTTCCAAGGATTGAATCTTCAAGGAAGATGTATTCTTGAGAGAATCTAACTTCGCCGTCAAGGAGGAAAGATCACGAACAAGTTGTTCATTTTCATATTGCAAACAACTTAAATCTTCTAGAAGTTTTCTTTCTCTTGCTAGTCCAAGGGTGACTTCAGTTGTACAAAATAAATAATTTTCTTTTATCTCTTGTAGCTCAGAAGTTTTTATACTCACATGATCAACAATTTTTTTTATCTCATATAGAAGGTTTTTCAGAATCGAGGTCATTGATCATCAGTACAAGACTTAACTTAATCACATCTTCAGAATGTTCAGAAATATTTCAACTGAGCCGGGAGAGCTCAGTTGAATAGCCGGACCAATATACCTATTGATTTCCTTATTTGATTCATGAAACAAGTTCAAAAACTTACTTCCTTTAAAAAATGTAAAATATTGTTTCCTATGATGAAATCTTCACCGTACATCCATACACATAATCATCAAACTATATACAAGATTATGTCGATGTCATATCTACGAAGTTCAAAAGATAAGCGTTATACTTCGTAATCTAATTCCTTAATACTATGACCATACTATTATGATAATGTCTCTCTACTAGAGTACCATATACAATATATACAGTATATACAGCTTCGCATGTTATATTTTCAATATAGCACGACTTGAAAGATACGTTAGGAATTGAAACAAGTTCAAGTCAATATTACTAACCTCAAGTGGAAGGATGATGTCGTCGTTGTAGTCATTACTTCTTCTCGTTCTTTAGGTCTTCAGAGTAATACTTGTATGTCTCAATATTCCTAGAGTTTCTAGTCTAACCTAAACGAAGTTGACTCTAGTATTTAATCAAGCGACTTTAGATGAGTTTTGATACTAAAATATGACAACCAAACCTGACATACCAACTGTTAGACCATTGCTCGGTTGAACCCACCAAGCGTTGGACTGTCAAGTTTGGTTGTCATATTTTAGTGAATAAAAACTCATGTTAATAGTCGCTTGATTATGTACTAGAGTCAACTTCGTATAGGTTAGCTTGAAAGTATTAGGATAATGAGACATTACAAGTATTGCGAAGACTTGAAGATGTGAAGAAGCAAGGACCTACAACGACAACAATCATCATTCCACTTGAGGTTAGTGATATTTGACTTGAACTGTTTTATTTCCTAACGTATCTTTCAAGTCTGCATATTGAAAAAAAAACTGCGAAGCATGTTTGAACTCTAGACAGACATAGTATTAAGGAATACAATACGAGGTTTATTTCTTAACCATTAAACTTTGTAGATAAGACATGCCATAATCATTTAAATTCTATTGTGATTATGTATGGGTATGAGGTGAGGATTTCATCATAGGGAACAAATGTAATAAGGAAGTAAGTTCATAAACTTGTTTGTGAACCGAAAAGGAAATTGTCAGGCGTTATTGGTTTTGTTATTCATTGCATATCTTATGAACAATCAATATGTGTGATTGAGTATAACCGTTCACGACTTGTTTGTGTTCTTGGTAGAACTATTCAAAAAGGCCTGACTTATGTATTGGTATGAATTTTATTAGTGAAACCGATCTTAAGTAATCACTTGAGATGGTATGATCGAGTTTGTGTTTTGTCTGACCAAATTTGGGAAAGGGAACCGATCCTAGTAAGAGGTGCAGTACATCACAAAGGGGAACTGATCCTTGTATGAGGTGCAACAAGGTTTATAGCATAAAGGGGAACCAATCCTATGAACATGTGCAACACGTTTTTAGGCAAAGGGAAACCGATCCTATGGACATGTGCAACACATATAAGTTAGATACCATATATATGTGGGGGAACCGATCCTAGTACCTAGTCAACCGAATTTCGGAAAGCTAGTGTGACTATGCACAATACTCACATGGAGGTAGAACCGAAACTTTTTTTGGTAGAACTGTGAAACCCATGATTTGTGACTGAGTGTTCTTGATCAATCATATAGTTCTTGAAAGTCAAATGAACCAATATTAAACTTTTTTGGAAGTGTGGAAAATCAGTTTCAAGGTTGTAAGTATGAAAGAGGACTTACAAATAAGGATGTCAACATACTTTTAACATGTGAAATAACGCTAATCTTGAGAATATCTGGAGAATATTTTGCTTTATTATGGAAACCGAATTTGTTCTTTAATGAATATCTTGAGAATATTTTCGGTTTTGGGAATTCCTTGGTGTCCAAACTTCCTTGTCTATAAATACTTAAAGTTTTCCTTTCTAGCAAACTAATCCTTCGTAACAACAGACTTCCTATTTGTTGTTGTTACTAATGTAGCCGCCTATTCGGAGAGGAGAGTAACCTAATTAGACGAAATATCTTACGGCCACTCAGTTTAAAGTCTTCTTTGGGATTGAGAAGCTCTAGCGTGTACCGTTGGTGGGAAACTAGATAATTTCGGTTTATCTTTTGTTTTCGATTGATTTGATTGACTAACTGTGGTTGAAATCTGATTGCACCTAGTTTGTTTATGCTTGAGAATTTTCTCTTATGATATAAGATTCACTCAAACTAGTTCAGATTTTCGACAGGGATCTTTAGGCTGTTGTTAGTGCTAAAGACGATCTTGGGATAATCCATTGTTAACATTGTGTGCAGGTTTATATTGAAGATCTAAGAAGATTTGAAGACGAAGAATATATTGAAGATTTCTGATTTGTGGGTTCATAATATTTGGTGTGCACAAGATTAATAACCGGTTTATCCTTGTGGTAGATTGGATTGATTAATTGAGTAGATCGACATCAACATAATTCTTTGGATTAAGAGTGTTGTTGGCTTAATATTAAACGATTACTTCAGTAATTGAACATAAGATAGATATAAGGACCTGACGAAGGAGTTTATGTTAAGATAAACGGAAGAGCCTTTGTCCGACTCATATCACTTGGTTGAAGAGAGTTGATACCAAACAGGTTTGTTATTCCTTTACTGTTCGGAATACGAACCAAAGGAATTGTTCCAAGTACGTGACTTATTTATAAGTTTGAGGCGTGGGAATACAGACGGAACTAGGTGAACTATAGGTTTAGTTGCTTGGTCTCAACTATACGAAGTTAGGTGTAATTTTGTGTAGCGGCTTAATCCCGAGAGTACTCAATTCTTGACAAGGTCCCGGGGTTTTTCTGCATTTGTGGTTTCCTCGTTAATAAAATCTTGCTATGTTATTTATTTTATATTTCCGTATTATAATTGTTTTATTATAATTAAGGTAAATTACACAAATGTTAATTCCTATTTACTTGATAAGTGAATCCTATTGTGTTTGGTTAAGTCCGAACCTTTTTATCAAGTAACATACTTTGTTGTTGTATTGTCTCGATCTCGTATCCATAGACGATCGCACGAAGTGTGAACCGGTTAGTTGTATTGTCTCGACTCAGTCCATAGACAATCACTTTCGGAGAACCCACCAAGTGTTGGTATGTCAAGTTTAGTTGTCATATTTTAGTGAATCAAAACTCATGTTAAGAGTCGCTTGATTGTGTACTAGAGTCAACTTCGTATATGTTAGCTTGAAAGTATTAGGATAATGAGACATTACAAGTATTGCGAAGACTTGAAGATGTGAAGAAGCAATGAGCTACAACGACATCAATCATCCCTCCACCTGAGGTTAGTGATATTTGACTTGAACTGTTTAATTCCCTAACGTTTCTTTAAAGTCGTGCATATTGAAAACAAAACTACAAAGCATATTTGAACTCTAGATAGACATAGTATTAAGAAATACAATGAGGTTTATTGCTTAACCATTAAACTTTGTAGATAAGACATCGCCATAATAATTTCAATTCTATTTTGATTATGTATGGGTATGAGGTGAGGATTTCATCCTAGGGAACAATGTTTTACATGTGTTCTAAGGAAGTAAGTTCATAAACTTGTTTGTGAATCGATAAGGAAATCGCCAGGCATTATTGGTTTTGTTATTCATTGCATATCTTATGAACAACCAATATGTGTGATTGAGTATAACTGTTCATGACTTGTTTGTGTTTGGTAGAACTATTCACAAAGGCCTGACTTATGTATTGATATGACTTTTATTAGTCAAACCGATCTTAAGTAATCACTTGAGATGGTATGATTGGGTTTGTGATTTTATGTCTAACCAAACATGGGAAAGGGGAACCGATCCTAGTAAGAGGTGGAGTACATCACAAAGGGGAACTGATCCTTGTATGAGGTGCAGCAAGGTTTATAGTAGAAAGAGGAACCGATCCTATGAACATGTGCAACACATTTTTAGGCAAAGGGGAACCGATCCTATGGACATGTGCAACACATATAAGTTAGATACCATATATATGTGGGGAACCAATCCTAGTACCTGGTTAACCGAAATTTGGAAAGCTAGTGTGACTATGCACAATACTCACGTGGAAGGTAGAACCGAAACTTGTTTTGGTAGAACCGTTAAACCCATGATTGTGATTGAATGTTATTTGATCAATCGCATAGTTCTTGAAAGTAGGATGAACCAATTCTAAACTTGTTTGGGAAGTGTGGAAAATCGGTTTCAAAGTTGTAAGTGTGAAAGAGAACTTACAAAGTAAGGATGTCGACATACTTTGAACACGTGCTATGAATGTTTATTTCTTTAATTGTTCAAAGTTATTCCTTAATAGCTAAGGGAAGATAATCCCAGGATCGAAACATAAATAAGTTAAGAATCTTTTAATTAAGGTAATTAACTTTATTTTTAGGAAAATAAGAATTAGTAATGTGCATTTACTAATTATAGATTTTCTGAGAGATTTCGATCATTATTTTTGGACAGAGCATTTCCAGGAATTATGGAAACCGAATTTATGCTTTAATGAAGATCTTGAGAATATTTTCGGTTTTGGAAATTCCTTGGTGTTCAAACTTCCTTGTCTATAAATACTTTAAGTTTGCCTTTTTAGCAAACTAATCCTTCGTAACAACAAGCTTCCTTTTTGTTGAGTTATTATTGGTGTAGCCGCCTATTCGGAGAGGAGAGTAACCTAATTAGGCGAAATCTCTTACGACCGCTCAGTGTAAAGTCTTCTCCGGGATTGAGAAGCTCTAGCGTGTACCGTTGGTGGTAAACTAGATTATTGCGGTTTATCTTTTGTTTTCATTTATTTGATTGACTAACGGTGGTTTAACTTTGATTGCACCTAGTTTGTTTATGCTTTAGAATTTCTCTTCTGATATAAGATTCATTCAAACTAGTTCAGAGTTTCGACAGGGATCTTTAGACTGTTGTTAGTTCTAAAGACGATCTTGTGATAATCCATTTTTAATAGACTCCGTTCTGTGCGTGATTGATCACAAGAGATTCAAGTGATTGTGTGCAGGTTTTTATTGAAGATCTAAGAAGATTTGAAGACAAAGAAGATATTGAAGATTTCTGATTTGTGGGTTCATAATCTTTGGTGTGCACAATACTTGTTTCGGTAAAAGAAGATCCAATTAATAATAGGTTTATCCTTGTGATAGATTGGATTGATTAATTGAGTAGACCAGCATCAACACAATTCTTTGTATTAAGAGGGTTGTTGGCTTAATATTAAACGTTTATTTCGGTAATTGAACATAAGATAGATCTAAGGACTCGATGAAGGAGTTTATGCTAAGATAAACAGAAGAGCCATTTTTCGACTCATATCGCTTGGTTGAATAGAGTTCATACCAAACAGATTTGTTGTTCCTTTACTGTTTGGAATACGAACCAAAGGAATTGTTCCAAGTACGTGACTTATTCATAGGTCGGAGGCGTGGGAATACAGACGGAACTAGGTGAACTATAGGTTTAGTTGTTTGGTCTCAACTATACGAAGTTAGGTGTAATTTTGTGTAGCGGCTTAATCCTGGGAGTATTCAATTCTGGACAAGGTCCCGGGGTTTTTCTGCATTTGCGGTTTCCTCGTTAACAAAATCTTGCTGTGTCATTTACTTTATATTTCCGCATTATAATTGTTTTATTATAATTAAAGTAAATTACACAAACGTTAATTCCTATTTACTTGATAAGTGAATCCTATTGTGTTTGGTTAAGTCCGAACCTTTTTATCAAGTAACATACTTCATTGTTGTATTGTCTCGATCTCGTATCCATAGACGATCACACGAAGTGTGAACCGGTTAGTTGTATTGTCTCGACTCAGTCCATAGACAATCACTTTCGGAGAAAGGACTTACAGGTAGGAAAAGTTTTAGATTGAGGTATATTTGGGTACCCTCGCCTTTTCAGAATTGGTTCATCTAACTTCCAAGAACTATGTGATTGATTATCCTATCAAATCACCAAACATGGGTTCCACGGTTCTACCTCCATGTGGGTACTAAAATTAGTCACCCTAGTTACCAAAACTTGGTTGACTAGGTACTAGGATCCGTTCCCACATATATATGGTATCTAACTTGTATTTGTTGAACATGTCCATAGGATCGGTTCCCAATATCTAAAAATGTGTTGCACATGTTAATAGGATCGGTTCCCAATACCTAGAAACTTGCTACACCTCTTACAAGGATCGATTCTCTTCTTGTGATCGGTTGCACCTCTTACTAGGATCAGTTCCCCTTTGCCTAGAGTTGGTCATACCAATTACAACAAATCGATCATACCATCACAGGTGATTACTTAAGATCGGTTTCACTAATAAAAGTCATACCAATACAAAAGTAAATCCTTGTGAATAGTCTTACCAAGAACATAAGCAATTCATGGCGTTTTACTAATCACACATATTGGTAGTTCAAAAGATATGCAATGAATAACAATACCAACAAGCCTAGCGATTTCCATTTCGATTCACAAAAAAAGTTCATGAATTTACTTCCTTTAAACGAATGTAAAACATTGTTTCCCGGGATGAAATATTCACCTCATACCCATACATAATCACAATAGCATTCAAACGATTATTTCGATGTCTTATATACGAAGTTCAAAAGATAAGCGTTATACTTCGTATTGTATTCCTTAATACTACGTCTAACTAGAGTACAATCATCCATAGCTTCGCAGTTGTGTTTTCAATATGCACGACTTGAAAGATACGTTAGGGAATGAAACAGTTCAAGTCAAATATATTACTAACCTCAAGTGGAAGGATGATGTCGTCGTTGTAGCTCCGTACTTCTTCACATTCTTCAAGTCTTCATGTAATACTTGTAATGTATCATATCCTAATACTTTCAAGCTAACCTATACGAAGTTGACTCTAGTACATAATCAAGCGACTCTTTAAATGAGTTTTGGTTCACTAAAATATGACAACCAAACTCGATATACCAACGCTTGGTGGGTTCAATCGAGCTATGCTCTAACAACATCAAAGTCCAATATATCACAACTTTGGCAATAATACTACGGTGATATGTATCACTCCCCTTTATTAAATACTTCATCTCACAATGAAAACCACTCCCACTTACATAATGATCCGTAAATCATATGTATTTGTAGTGTTAACTACACATTAGTTCTCCCCCATTTTGTCGATATAAATTGGCAAAGGTACGAAAACTAGTGGGATATTAATGAAACTCTCATGGAGATATTTCATGACTAAAAGAGAACATATCAACTTTGTTTCGATGATTTCACATAGTCGAAACTTAGTGTATTCATCAAGGAGTTTATAAAGATACAAGAAAACTCCTACAATATTCCACAACCGCACTCCCCACAAAGATTTGGCAATTAAGCACAAGTTCAATTAAGAACTCTCCCCGATAAAATGTCATTCCCGAAAGAACAACAAGAGCGACCTAACTTTTGCAAGAAATGAAGGATTTCTTTGGACATTAACAAATCATATGAAACATGAATTTGTATCCAGAAAACATAATTAAATTAATTGACCCCAAGAGAACCTATGATTAATTTAATCAAAAATGCTCAACATAAGAGATCTTACGGAGCCATACAGTACTTTCACATAGAAGTGGATCAGGGAAAGATCAATACTGCAAAATATTCAAAGATTCATTCTATTTTTCATCAATATTTCACAATGATATCATAAACTTAATCTTTGCAACCAAAAGTTCATCATATCTTCCATCAATATTTGCATAATAACATAATAGGCTTAACTTTTGACATATATGCGACAATCATAGTTCACGGACGCAAACACACATATCCCATAACAATTTTTGCAATATATAAAACCAATAAAGATTAACACTGCAAAATCATCTTCCAAATAAACTTTAGGGTTTAAATAAATAAATCTAAAAACATTGCAAGATGAAAATCGTTGGCAATAGAAATGTGTAATCACAATATAGGCTATTCCAAACCCTAGTTATCCTTCTTAAAACACAAGAATAAATTCTCATAAAAAGTTTTCTAGACATAATAAAAACAAGCTAAAAACCAAAAAACTCATAAACAATCAAAACCGATCATGGACTGAAATCAAAGAGCTTTTCCGGAACCCTCACGAGTCTTGATACCTTTGAGCTTGTGATTGACAGCATCCACTGCTTCTTTAGAGAAGATGGAATCATTGAGAAGATATTTAACATGTGTTTTCATGAGAACTAGGTCAGAGTTAACCTTTTTCAACTCAGTTCTTAACACATCGAGACCTTTCATAGTATCAACGAGCTGCAACTTTGCTTCCTCAAAGTATTTAAAAAAATCATGAACCACTTCAGCTGAAACCATCTCATCATTCTCAACATCTTCATGAGAATAGGCATATTAGCATGAGGTATCAGGATTTTGACCATCAACTTCTACTAGGGTTCTTTTCTTCCTCCCTTTTGACTCGAAACCGATACCTTTATCGAGAAAACCTCTTGCAAAATCACAAGTGTGAGAAGGTGAAGACATTCTTGACAAAAAGAAAATAACCTAGAGTACGCGTACGTGAGGTGTTTAAATGGTTTCTTAGGGACAATAAATTTTAGGGTTTATAAAGAAAGTTCGTGACAAGTAAACCATGGGTACCCTTACGAATACAACTCGAACCCAAGGAGAAACAAAACTAAAACCGTAATGTACCCTTTTACAAGGTAAAACAAATACAACATATTTTTTCTACGTGAAGATTTTCTTTCATAATTTTTGGCTCAATAAATTTTATATTTCCACAGAGAGAAAAATTTAGAGCACAAGAGCAGCAGGAAACTTAGTTGCAACAAAAGCTTTTACAAAAAAAAAAGAGCAATCGAAGAGATTCTCGAGACACAAACAATACTTAGGCAAAGCTTATCTGTAGACAATAGTTTAGCTATGAGCATTAAGAAAATAACTCAACTAAGCAGAAAATATTTTACCAATAAGTATACCTGGTTATTAGTAAATCTTACTCAACATGATTTTTGTGAGTAAGAATTCAACCCTTGTGATTAATTAACACAAGTATGAGCTTTATGCTCATCAAATGAATATTGTCCATGGTTGATCCTCTTTTTCCTTCTAATTTTTGGAGGAAACCCTTTGTGATGTAATAAAGTATCATAAAACTTACTATCATCAAAGTATGAGACTAAGTTTGAATCCTTACCATAAGTAGTTTGTAAGGAGGACTTTGATAGCCTGTTGATAAGATCCTTATATCCTTCAATTATCAGATTAAGGTTGTCCTTCATATCCCCACTGTTGCATCCTCCTACTAGTACCTTTTTCACATCTTGAACAACATTCTTCACATTAGGTTGAGAAGAACCTCTCTGAAATCTTCTAGAACGATTTGTAGTATTGCCACAATTAGTTCGAACATTCGATGAGCATATTGAACTGACTTTCCTGGAAGATTTCACAGGGAGAGTACTAAAACCAATAAGTTTAGACATCCAAATGTCAGTTACACCTTTGAGTATTAAATCTAAGGTGTGCTGAAGTCGACCAAAATAATTGTCATTCTTCAGTTCGCTCTTTCGTTGAACATGTCCTTTTGAATCACAAAAAAATACATACTTTCTGATCACCGGAGTGATTAGAGTGTGTCGCAATAGACATATCGTTAGAAGATTTCTTCCTTCCATGCGACGTGGTAAATCCATGATGAGTGGAAGAACCAAGCACCTTTGTAGCTATAGGAAGGGTTTGCAGTTTAGCTTCTGAAGCTGTTTTCATTATAGAAACATGATTAGAAATAGCCACGTTTTCTAATATCACAACGGAGTCAGAGGTGATGGGTATGACGGACTCCATAAAACTACTTTTGTCTTGAATAGATATATTACTCAATATTCGTTCTATATCAAGGGAATTTTCCTTGAGTTTATCCTCGAGTAAGGTTCTGGAAGAACAAAGAACAACATTTTCCTGACGAAGAACCTTTAATTAGGAATCACGGTCTTTTACTATACCAATGATAGTATTGACCTTGTGTTTCAGCCTATTGATTTCAACTAACTGGATTCTAACAAGTTTTAGAATCGCTGCACTTTCTTGTGATGCTTCCCTTTCTACTTTAGAGTCAGACTCGTCAGTAAGATAGTTAGGGTAACACATACTAATACTTGTCTGTTTCGTGTGAACTTCATGTTCATCTATATGTGAGATTGACAAGTCTTTCTCTTCCATAGATTTCATAGAAAAAAATATTTTAATTCTAGTGATGCGTTTTTCAGAGATAGCACTACTTTCCATAGAGTCAGATTGCTACAAACACAGACTTATGAAGTTTTAAACGTGTTTGCCTACTCTGATACCAATTGAAAAACCGCGGGTCTAACAACCACACCAAATATTTCGTTTAGGAAATATATATGGACTAACTTCAATATATTTCCAAGAGAATCAACTAGACAGTCAGACTCAATCAAGGAAAATACATCCAAGAGTTATATCTCAATTTATCAAATCAATCTATAATCGAACATACAAAAATCTGTGAGCCGGATTAATATGAGAAATAACTTGGATGGTACCAAAGACTAATATCCAAGTGTCAATCAATTTATATCAACAACCAAAGGTTAGATTATCTAATTGATTGAACTACGCACAACTTGTGATATTTCAATTATATAAAAATACAATGCGGAATAGAAATAACACAGGCACCAGAAATTTTGTTAACGAGAAAACCGCAAATGCAGAAAAACCCCGGGACCTAGTCCAGATTTGAACACCACACGATATTAACTGCTACAGACTCTAGCCTACTACAAGTTAACTTCCGAATGGAATGCAGTTGAGCCTTAACCAATCTTACACAACTAAGAGTTGCTATGACCCAAAGTCGAAGACTTGATAAAAAAATTTGTCTCACACAGAAAAGTCTATTGAATAGATAAATCTGTCTACCACAAAATACCTACGAGTTTTTGTTCCATCTTTTGATAAATCAAGGTGCACATGAACCAATTGATACACCGGACTTATTCTCCCGAAGAACAACCTAATAATATCAATCACTTCACAATAATCTTAATCCTATGGAAGAGAAACAAGATATTGTGGAATCACAAACGCTGAGATGAAGATGTTTGTGACTACCTTTTATCTTACCTATCGGAGATGAAATCTCGAGAAAATCTTAGAGAAGATAGTACTCAATACGATAGAACAAAGTAAGATCAGAACGCGCAACTATAAAGAAAATAGTTGGGTCTGGCTTCAGAATCCCAATGAAGTCTTTAAGTCGTTAACCTATAATGGTTTTAGGAAAAACCTAGGTTAAAGGAGAATCGACTCTAGTCGCAACTAGTATCACACATGAGGTGTGGGGATTAGGTTTCCCAGTTGCTAGAGTTCTCCCTTATATAGTCTTAAAATCAGGGTTTGCAATCAACGCTACATTGGTAACAAAGCATTCAATATTATCGTTAGATGAAAACCTGATTAGAGTCAAGCTAATATCTTTCAACACTTAGATTGAACTTAGCTTGTTATACACAAATGAAATGGTACTTCATTTAGATATGAGTAACCATACCTAAACGTGTGCACATAGTTGGCTCAACAATAGTTAACCGAAGTTAGCCATGTGAACACTTTCATATCAACCTTGTTCATCTTAATCACAACTAGTTCAAATGACTCAAATGAAACTAGTTATGAAGTTTTTCAATTGTTTATATTTTCATTGAAGTATACGAGACACAATTAAAGAAAAATCGATTTTGATTCACTTGAATCAATTCATGAACATTATAGCCATGGTTTGCAAAATATTGAATTCCTTAATATATAAATGTATTTGTTCATGAACAAACCGATTTTAAAAGTTAACCCACTCAAGTATGTAAACGGGTACGCATACTTAGAGTCCCGGACTTGGACTGGGTTCGCCAGTATGCGAATGGGTACGCATACTGTCGTACGTGATCAATTTCAGTAGAATTCCCGGACTTGAACTTTTCATCCGATACTCATACGATTAGCATACTAAGTTCCCGGACTTCAACTATCAAACCAGTATGCATACGAGTATGCATTTCATGGTTCCCGGACTTTGAATAGCTTGCAACAGTTAGCATACAAGTACGCATACTGTTCTATATCCAATCAATGGTTATTGTTCTGAACTCCATATTAATCATTGAAACATTCTTGGAAGACGGGAATAGCTGTCTCACACAAACTATTAGCTTCAAAACAATTTAAGTGATCAATAGATCAATACGAAACATTCTGAGTCTACATCAAATGACTGTCTCACACAAATAATGTAAGATGTTACTAGACGGTTTTCACATGACCATCTTTTGATATTCGTCAAGAATAAAGATGAACTTGGTTAAAGCGAGATTTTACCAACACATATTTCGAGAAATATGTAAACGAGTAAAACTCAGCTCGAAATATCAAATGTTTATAATATAAAGTTTATATAGTTATACGACTTTTGTCTCAATAGGAGATATACTTCTGAGTGATAGATGAGTTCAAGTCTCCACATACCTTTTGTTGATGAAGTTCCACAAGATCCCCTTAGTAGTTCTTCGTCTTCAATTGATGAACGCCGTGAAGTCTAAATCTCAACTACACATTCTATCCTAATCCGAGACACGGATATAAGTAGACTAGAAACTAAGACTTATAGTTTTGGCAACTAAACTTCGCAAACAAGCTTGAGATAGCAACGCTTGCGAGTTCGACCGAGCATTCCTCTAACATTTACACTATATTTGAAGTTAACATATCTAACTTATTTTTCTTTAATTTTTTGCTTTAAGTTTTCAGAAAACTGTAGCTGGTTTAGAATACTCAGAAAAAAAAAGAAAAGGAAAGGAATTTAAGTATGATGAATATGATGAACCTTTGAAGAAAAATATTGCACACTACAATTTTGATGAACGATTACATTTGAATATAATGTCTTTTCTTTATAAACACTTATACTGATTTGTTGTAATATCAAGACCTCAACGGTCATATAAAATTGTGTTTGGATACCTACGTAGCCTCTTGTTTCCATTTTAACAATAAAAATCCTATTTGTATAACCGCCCCAGTACTTTGATCCACATTCACAAACTCTTGAGCATAATTGTTGTACACCTACTCCCCTTAAAATTCTTTCAATTGTCATCCGAGGAGCTCTGTGACCATAAATCCTTCTTTGGATTTCAATGTACATTGATAGTGTCTTTTGAATGTGAGCAAGCCTATTTTGTATACCTTTCCTAGTTCTTCGATGACCATTGATAAATTGTTATAAAAAATTACCACGCGCCCGCATCCAAACATTAATTTTAGAAATTTGGTGTTGTACTACATTAGACAAAAGCGCAACATTCACATAGGTAATTACATCATCTTCTTCTTCGACGGAACATGCAACCATAAAGTTATTCTCATAAACCTTCAGAGGAGATGAAAATATATTTATAGAGAAGATGAAAATAGACTTCTAAAGGAGATAGAAAGGACAAATTTTTTGATTTTGGTGTGTGTTTTTTGGAGAAGAATAACACAGTTTATATAAAAGATTTTTTTATCAAAAGTATCCATTAGAAAAGAACCGTCGGAGACCCGTTATATGATTAAATGAGATTAAAAATAATCAAACTTGAGTGCTAAAAATTGAATTCAAATTATTGTAGCTCAAGTTGTAAAGGGACATGAAATATAACCATTGGTATTAATAAAACAAATAGAAAAAACAACTAGGTTACAAGTTCATTTAAATAAAAACATTAAAATTTAACCCCAATAACTTAAACATTAAAATAACAACTAGATTACAACATCACTTAAATAAGAACATTAAAATTTGACCCCAATAACTTAAAACTAAGAAAGGGTTGGTCGTCACCATCCAGAGCGATATTGGTAATTGGTGTTGTGCTGGTAATGGAGGAACTTCATTTGCACTTAGCTTTTGCAATATTACTTGTCGTTTTAGTTCATAGTATCTTCTTTTCATTTGAGCCAACGGATGAAGATCCTTTTCCTATTGTACACCTTTCCCTCGTATCTATAGTAAGACGAGTTTTTTACATGTGTTGTTAGAAAATTTTGCAAAATTTCATTTTGTTGTTGATGACGTACGTTTGCTAATCGTGTTTCTTCAAGAAACTTTCAATAATTTTAGTACCTACATCGTTCATTTGTGATTCTTACGATGATGGTGTAGGGGGTGTGATTGAGGGACCCTTATTTTAGGTACGGTCTTTTTAGGTTGAGCTTTTGACTTGCATTTATCAGGTACAATTGTGGTATTGTTACCCTCATTAATTAATGATCTAGTCATTGTATATTGGCTAGTCGTAGGTTGAAATCCTTCTTGCAAAGGGATGCCATAAGGGATGTTAAACGAGTTTGGAAATTGATTACCAAATGGGAGTTTGAGGAACTTGGCTTGAAATTTACTTGAAAAAATATTTTGGTTTTACTAGGTTTTGTCTTTACAAAGGAGTAATATACACATTTTCCTCCAAATATTTATTCTGATCTTATGTTATATTTTCAATGTCTTTAAGCAACCCAAATTCTACATCGCGATTGAAGCGTTAGTTGTTTTCCATGTAAAATTCGCTTCTCTCCATTGTAATCTTCATTAATATAAATGAGGCATAAGTTAGCAGAAATAAAAATATGAACAAAAACTATAAAATAATTGTTGTGAACAACTCTATATAACACACCCGGTTATTATAATCCAAGTTCGGATTATCTGAGTTAACAATTGCAAGACATATAAAAAATTTATCCACTTCTTTCTTGATAATGCTAAATCTAATTTGAAATAACTAGAGTACGATTTCAAGGATTTCCGCTCACAAGCTTGTATAAACCTTTCCATAATATTTTGCGAATGCGAATTCGTATCCACAAAATACATACCTTCTTTCTGCAGAATAGAAAACACAGTGACAATACGCAAGTCTTTATAGGGTAGTATTTCTTTCTCGTTTTATTACCGAAAATTTTGTCTACAAAGAGATAGAGAAGAAAAATGGAATAAATTTGTAAGTTGAGAAAATGATTTAAGGAGGTTTGAGTGTAAATTAAAGTTATAACAAGAAGATTTTTAGTAATTTGATAAGAAAAATTATATATTTGTCAAATTTTTAAAAAAAATATCAGTGGGAATTCGATGGTGGAGAACATGAAGTCGGTTATGAATAATGGATGGTTAACATCGGGTATAAGAGAGGTATAAAAAAAATTCAAACAAATATAGTTACGAAGACGAAAACTAAGTTTCCGTAATTTTTGTGATGGAAACTCAATATCTGTCTGAGGGAAATACATAAACTGAGTTTTTGTCAGGTATATCTTAGCTAGAATGAGGAGAAAATGTGCTCCCTTCACTAGATAAAGCAAAACTCTCCACCACATTGTATCTAAGAAATGAACCATAGTGTTTGCCTTTAGCTATAACGTAGCTAAAGCTACGCGAAATACCTCACTATAGTAATTGGCCTAAGGGGGCTTGAATCTCAAGTTTAATACGAATTGTATATATATACGGAGTAAACTAAAACACTTCAAACCAGATCATGGATGCATGCTACAGGGGTACCAAATTCCATGTGGTGAGAGATGTTTTTTATATGAATTTGATACCCTATAGCCATGGTTTTTAAAAGCGTACGCTTCGCTTCAATTTTTTTCCAGAAACACTCTGAAGTGTAGTCAATCAACTTCAATGACTGTGAAGCGTGTAGTAAATGATTTTGACCCAAGTCAGAAGCGCAAAATGGTCAAACTTCAAGAAATAATGTTCTAAAAATTAAAAAAGAATGGTGGAAGTCAAACCTACCACTTCATGTGCGGTATGTGAATGCTCAACTGCTGTTCTACATGGTTATTTAGGATAATATTTGGGTATATTTTATATTTATCAATATTTTCATACCTTTTAAAATATGTATAACTTTATATTTTACGATTCACTGCCAACCATGAATCGTCGCTTCACGTTTCAACCTACACATCGCTTCTCAAAAATAGAAAACGAGTCACGCTCTGCTTCACGCTTTCAATACCTTAACTGTAGCAGCCTTGGACCCTAACTTTACTCTCTCTTAGAAGTGTAAAATCCACTAAGTTTTTTTTTTTTTTTTTGTTTCAGTCGCATGTTAAAGTATGTATATATGTAGTCTAAAAACAATGGAAAATAAATACAACTAGAAATTAATGTTCTTGAACCATGCCCACTAAGCTACAAAATTATAATTTGATAACAACCATTTAAAGAAGGAAATCCCCACAAAGGTACATATGCTACTTTGGAAAGCCTTCCATAAGTCCCTACCAACTCTTTCCGACCAACAACACAGAAATATCGTTATACCAGATGTCATTTGTAAACTATGCGGTAAAGAAGATGAATATAGATTGTATTGTTCTTACATTGTGAATGTGCTAGTGAAGTATGCCGTTACTTGATAAAAGCTATCCGGATCTCGTGGTGTATATGCAGAATAACTTGGAAAATAATTTTGAAACTTGAAAGCATCACCATCTTTCTGGCATGAACAAACAAATCCGAAAATGGTTACCATTTGCAATGGCAATGTCCAAAATACAACCCTCGTTTGGGTTAAATGCAACATAAACTAATTACAACCTCGCAGATTATGTTTACAGATAAATATAACCTTACAAAATTTTGACCGAATTACACATAGAAAATAGAAGAGAAACAGTCGAATGAAGTAAGATGTTTATACAATCTTTTTGACTCCGCGTTGTTCAGTTAATCACACTTGCACGTCAAAAAAAAACCAAACCCATATGTAAGAAATACATGATCATTTGAATGCCTTATGCATCATCATCTCGACCTCAAATTGCAAATCAGAGAGTTTATAACAGATTACTAGTAGCAAGAATGTTGGGTAAACAGGAAGTTGTAGTGCCCAAGGAAAAAGCAAAAATAAAAATCAACATCGATAGCAACAACAACAACAAATAATGATATTCTTTATCTTTATCTAAGCCATGACAATCTAATCAGAAAAGTATCATCTAAGATTCGGCTATCACACCGGTCCATCATGTTGCTTTTTAATATTTCTTCTCAACACAAATACTAAGAGACAAGGTTTTTGTTTATTATTTTTCATTTAGCCAGACTGTGATAGAGTTAATGGAACAAGCTATAAAGAGACGGCAAGAACAACAAGAAGATGATCAACTATCTGCCAATTTATGTCAAAATAGAAATGCAACATTTTGACTTTCAATATTGACCGGTGGTTGTATTTAGTCATTAGCAAATTAAAAGTGCATTACATTTACAAAGTAAAATAAAGGTTGTATTTAACCTAAATTGGGGTTGTATTTAGTCACTGCCTTTGCAATCATATGGATCAATTTAGAAGGAAAGTAACTCGGGTATTTGGTTCAAAAAGTAAAAAGGAAGATGGCATTATCCTTCTGTTTAGGTATTACTGACACTACACCAAATTTAAGGATTAGTAACTAGATTTCGCAACAGCTTAGCCCCTGTTGCAAAATTTCTATTGTGAATCTCAGTTGCAAAATATTTGCAACATTGTTTCCTCGTTACAAAACTCACAACTATTTGATTCTGTTACGATTCGCAACTAAACTGAGTTGTACGCGTGCGATTCGTGTGTGTGTCACCCCACACTTTTAAGCTGATACTTTTGCAGCCCATTCAGATGTTTAGTCAGCTTCAAAACTGATTCGTGTTAGATAAACTAAAAAACGGACCGAGCTATCATTCTCATTCTTTCGTCTCTCTCTCGTTCTCTTCTCTTATTAGGGTTCAACTTCTTCTTCTTGGTTTGAGGTCAAATAATCATCGATCTTTGTACACACAGGGTGATGATGATGATTACGATTATCAGAAATCTTTCTCTTCTTTTATCTTTCTTATCTGAATCTCATTCAATTTGTCTCTCGTTCTCTTCTCTATTACGAGAAACCCTAAGCTCTATTGGCCAAATCCAGTAGCCAACAGTTGAGGTATGAAGATCGCTTGATTTATTTTTTGATGATTTTATTTTTGTTTGATTTTAACCTAATTTTTTTTTAACTTTTTTTTATTTACCCTTTCTCCAGATGAAGAACTAATGAACAAGAAGAAGACTTCCAGAACTTCTAAAAGGTATATTTTCTGGAACCCTAACTCTGTTTCTCTTCTTTATTGATGTAAATGTTCAATTTTTGTTCTTCTTTGGTGTTTTTTTTACCCTATTTTAAACTAGGGTTTTTCAATTTGGGGATTTTTTACTCGATTTTCAATTTGGCTGATGAGAACCTGATCTTTTCAAGATATGGTACTCATGAGATGGTTGAGGCTACATGGAATTGCATCTCTTTACATTTCGTCTTATCTGCTTAAGTGTTCAGTTCTGTTGCTAATGCTTTCCAAGATATCCTTGATAAACGTATAGAAATTTATGTAGATTTGGTGTGTCGATCAGTTATTCAGTCTAAGCTTTGTATGTCACTGGTGATTGTACAGATTGTGGGATGTAAGGAGTGGGAAGATTATGCACACAATATAAGCTAGTTCACCTGTGAAAAGTACTGAAGTTAGTCAGGATGGTCGTTATATCACCACCGAAGATGGTTCCACTGTTAAATTTTGGAATGAAAACCAGTAAGTTAACTAGTATTGTCCCTTGTCTTTATAAACCTCATACATACATGGATTTTGATTGTTCATCTTGTTGCATTTTAGTTTTGGACTAGTGAAGAGCTATGACATGTCATGCACTTTGGAATCGGCTTCAGTGGAACCGAAGCATGGCAATAAGTTTGTAGCTGCTGGAGAAGACATGTGAATACGATTGTTTGATTTCCATACAGGAGATGAGGTTGGTGAGTAGTAGAGTATTTAACAAATTATGCATCAAAAGTCTATTATACCTCCATATAACTGATCATGTGTCGTATCCTACTACATTTAATGAGTAGTTCAATATGTGCTGAAGCATTTTTGGTTGTATCCTTTATACAAAGCACTGGCTTTTGCACGCTCTGCGTTTCTTTAAGTGGCTGGAAAATTGAGTGTTTCTGACAGGCTTAAAAATTGTGAAATGGATGCTAATGAAGGGGTACTTCTCTTAAGTGGAGGAAGGGCCAGTTGTTTTTAATCTGTGATTAATTCATTTATCATTGTTTGATAAACAGAAGTTGGTCTTTCACGGTTGTGCAACTGACTCACTTGTTTAACTTGTATTTATTGTTTTGGTCTAACCATTCACTACACATCTTTTTTTTACTTGATTTGTTCTCTCCTGTGAGAAAGACTATGTGGTGAAGATTTGGGAGGTTGGCACAGGGGAACTAGTCAAACAATACATTGGAGCTACACACAAACAATTGTGTTGCCAGGTACTTGATTTGCAGAACCATCTTTGTTTCACGAGTTTAGGATTCATTGTGTTATCTTCATTCTTGCCTTGATCACCTTGTTAGAGGTGAGTTTAGGATATCATGCGTGCGAATTGCTTTCAATTAGGTTGTAGAAATTCTTAGGATCTGATATTTATTTATGTTGCTTAAGCTTTTGGGGTATTCAGTGTCTATTATTCTTATGTTGCTCAAAGATCGGGGGCCAAAGATCACACTATAAAGTAAGATTTAGTAGCTTGGGAGCTCAGAAATAAACCTTTCCTTCGGAAGTTTCTTAGCTTATAATTTATTTCCGTCGGCTTTAATTCAGGTTCTTCGATTTCTCAAAAATAGTGGAGAAGAGAGCTTATCAAGTTATTCAGGTTCACACCTCAATATTTATTCTTTATTTTAAGTACTCAACACTCCTTGTGGGGCTTATTACTGAGTTCTTATGTAGATATTTGGTTTTCGATGCAGGATACTCACAATGTGAGATCTTTATCTTTTCATCCATCAGGGGAATTTGTTTTAGCAGGTATTTGTTGTCTTTTCATCCATCAGGGGAATTTCTTTGATCACCTACTTTTTTCTCCTGTCATTTTTTTTTCTTCTTCTTTGCGTGATGGAGAGTGTTGTATTTTTGAATATAAAGTACTCTTTTGGGTAATGAAAGGCTTAAACATAATTGAGTTTATCTACCCTTGTGCAGCTATTGTATTATGCAACTCATTGTGGTGCCTGAGAACCAGTTGCATCTGTACTTCAAGAAGGGGCAAGTGGGAGATGATGACAAAGCTGAAGAAAGGCCTTTCAACTTGACCCTGATGATTATGAAGCAATATGCAAAAGATATGTGGTAAGTTCAGTTTATATGCATATTGGATTTGGATTCATAACTGTGTTTTTTTAGTTTGATTGCCACTTTCTTGTAATTTCTGTTACGCTTTGCAGGGAGTCTTGTTTGCTGGGTTGTTTGTCTGTTGAGATATATGGCTACTTGTCATTGTTGAACTACTTGTCCCTAACCTCAGTCATATCTAACTTTATCCGTATCATCTTTGTTGGTGCACATTCAGGTTGGAGGATCACCAATTTATAAAGTTGATAGGCTACTTGTTTGCTGGGTTGTTAATCAAATGTGGAATGCTTAACCTTGTTGATCTTGCTGGGTTTGAGAACATTTGACGTTCTGGTACAGGAGAGGTATTTATTGTTACTTATTTCTATGTATTTGATGTTCCGATTTTTTTAATGTCTAGTACTTTAGAGAGTTAACCATTTTCACTACTGTCCAGGATATGACGGAGAAAATATAGTGTATGGAGCTTAATTCGAAATCCAAGGACAAGGTACTACTACAGTTGCCAGTAATTGAAACAGGATGTAATATGTGCTAACATGATGCAAGAACATATAACATCCTTAAGTAGAGTTTAACTACCAGTAATTGACGTAGATTTTTTCTCACCAATTATTGATATGTACTGAACAACAATTGGAAAGGCTCCAGGAACTTCATAATGCTCAGTTATTGTTGAAAGCAGAGTTGAGTGAAAAACTCAAAAGACTCAGGTAATTTACTAATGGAGTGGTTATGCTCGAAACCTTTTTTTTTGTCTGTTCGCTTCTTCTCTGCAGTGCAAAAACTTATTGTATTTTCTGTTACTTTTCTCCTGCAGAATAAACTCGAGAACACTGATCATGCAGTTTTCGATCTAGAAGAGAAATATAGAAAAGTAAACGCAACCATCAAAGAAAAAGAATTTTTGATATCTAATCTCCTTCGAGCAGGTGAGCGAGAATCTATTTTTATTTCTTCAGTTAGCTTATTGATGCATATGAGCAACATAGATTCCTATTTCTTCCGTACCCAAGAAAACATTGGTGTTGGATGCTTAATCTGGATTGCCTCTTCATATTCCCACCTCACAACCTTTGTTTTGTGCATGCTTGTTGTCTTTTTGCCTAGTAGTCTCAGTGCCATTGGTTTATGCTTATTGTATTGTTACATTCTTGATGTTTGACCTAGTTGAATTGACAAGTTTTCTTTCTATTTGTCTTCATTGTCATTTGGTTTGGTTATTTACAATTGACTATCCTTTTGAATATTTTTCCAGGAATTGGAGAACGAACACACTGGAAGGTGTACAAGCAGCTGAAAGCTTTTTTTTTTTCTTTTCTTTTGAGTGTGTTCGTAAGTTCATTAATTAGGTAGTTTTGGTTCTAAAACAGTGGTAACTTGATATTGTTGGATTAATATGATTATAAATGAACAGGGTAACTTCATTTTGGTACAGGGAATTCTAGTTATGAACCTGATTTTGACCGGTCAAAACCACTATTTTTTGTAAGTTGCAAAACTTCGCAACTGCAGTAAGATGTTGCGACATATTTACGTTGCAACAGTCGGAAAATGTTGCGACCGAAAACTCGCAACTGCTTCTGAGCCGATACGAAAATTTGCAACAACGACTTTCGTAACAGTGCCAAACTGTTGCGAACCCATTTTGCAATTGCCAGTTGACGTTGCTAATCACTAAATTTGGTGTAGTGTGATGTTGTTGGCCTTAAAAACTGATATATTTAGTTTAATTCATGTTGGTACGTAGCGCCTTTTATAATTGGAAAGATGTGGTCTCATAGTATCTGGTCCTCTTTTCTTTTCTTATTTCTTTCTATGTGATGGTTGTAACTTTCTTTTTCATAACGCTAAGTTTTATGGGCTAGATTTGTCTTCTAGATTAGACAAAAAGCATTGTCTATTCTTCAACACTACTACTCTCTCTAGATATATTTCGGATTCCAACTAGTAGCGAGATAGTTGTGTTGTTCACTCAGCGCAACCAAAATTCTACTTTTCGCGGAATGGTTTAGCGAAATTGATTTATTTTTTGATCCGACGGCTGAGATGATTGCGCTGTTCCATTCAGCGCGGCCACAGAGATGGTTCAACGCATCTAGGTGCTAGATTATAATTGCCATAAGACTTAGGAGGTTATTCTATCTGACATGGACTTCCGATCTAGATACTAGATTGGAAGAACATAGGACTAAGCCTAATACATGAATTCAACCTATTCGTCAAAAAAATAAAAATAAAAACATTGCTCGGGAAAATGAAGTCATTCTTCTTGATACCATTGATTTACTCAAAACTGTCAATAGTTGGTAGTGTAGTGCTATTCCTAGATGATGCAATAAAACAACCAATAAAGTTGTAAAATTTTAGTTGAAAGTTTAATATTTCAAGGGATTGGTTAAACCACTAGATATCCTTGTAAACCAGTTGTTAACAGATAACGTTCTTGTTTCACATTTTTAGCATCAATTTATATACCACGTCCACATGTAATCGTTCTCTAGTTTGATTTTTTTACGATCCGCTGACCTCATATTTGATAGTCAGATTCCTGACAAAAATTTCATGCTTAAAGAAAAGAAAAATATAGTATCAATTAAGAAAAAGGATAAAAAAGCTGCAAAACTATATTGCCACCTATTGTACTGGAATGTAATACTCTTGGGCTCATGGCTTTGTGGTTGTTGTTTTTTAGTCGTGATAAAAACAAGGGTTATTTGGTTTTTGGTAATCAGTTTTTGACCAAAACTTGGATTTGGTCTAACATTTGTCCAGCCTTTGCGTTTGGTCTAAGGACCAGCGTTGACTTCCATTGACCCAGTTAAGTCTAAATATTATTGATTTTAATTTTATTATCAGTATATATTTATATATATCATATATGTATTTACTATTTTACCCTATATCTCTTGCACATTTACATAAGATATTTGCACCCTTCTTTTATGTATCGCCTCCACCAGTTCTTTATTTTCTCTATTTCTTCTCTGCACCAGTTCCTCATGCCGGCAAACCTAGGATCTCAATGGGTCGTGTCCTCAGGAAAAAGAGTATCTTGGAAGCTGAGAAGAAAACGGAGGTATTGATTGATTTTTGAGTTTGGTTTAATATCGAAGACAGGGAAGAAGACAAGTTGTGACTGCCATTGATTGTGATATTGGACGTTCGAGATATTGAAGTTTTTAGAGTTAATGAAGATGGGTATGTATGGATGTTGCTTTTGAGCAGAATTGAAGACAGAAATGGGTTTGCTTCTGAAGTTGGTGGTAGTGAAGATTTAGCTGTAGAAGATGGATGTACTGTTGTGAAATTAGGGTTTGATTTGAGATGTAGGATTTGATTGGTTCGAAATGGAAGAAGCAATTGGATCTAGTAGTGCTGTGAAATTAGGGTTTGGATTGAGATGTAGGATTTAATTGATTCAAAATGGAAGAAGAAGGTTGGTATTTGTTGCTCGAATTACAGAATGGGTGAGAGATTGAAATGGATTTGTGTTGAAATTAAGGAGATTGATTCTTAGAACATGGAAGAAGATGGTAACAGATGATTGAATTGGAGATTATGGTGTCCATGAGTTTGAGAATTTGAGAAGATCTGTTACAAAAGAAGAATGAAGAAAAGATTTGTTGCCGTAATTGAATTCCTTTTGAGTTTATGAGGTTGGTTTATAGCTCAGATTTGAGATGGTATTGCTTCCATTGAGCTGTAGAGGTGAAAAATTAATCATTGATGAGTTGCCTGATTATATCTTCAACCTTCCCAATAATTCTGGTACAAGGCTCGAAGAATTACGTGATTCAGAGGACGTATAGATGGTACGATGATGATACCTAGTTGGAATCAGTAGCTAATGGGTGAAGAATATTTATGACATTGAGTTTCGGTTGTTATTGGGGCTCATTGCAAGCTGAGTTGTTTACTGTTAGGAGTTGTCGCTGCGACGGAGAATCGAGATATGTGTTGTTGTTTACTGTTACTGGTGGAGAATAAGAGATTGGTGGTGGTATCTGGCAGAGTTTTATCGCTAGAAATCAGCCAAGGAGGAGTAACTGTTGTATTGATTTGTGATTATTAATGGCTGTAATTGATGAATGTTAGAATTTTGAATGAGTACCAGTTATGTGCCTGTGTTAAACTGATGCGCAGGGAAGGAGATAGCTAAATGCGCAGGGAAGGAGATAGCTTGAGAATCAACAGCAGTTCATAACTATCGCTCTGATTTTTGTCTGTTCTCTTTTCTTTTCCTTTGTTGGGAAGATGAAGAGTAGACAAAGATAAACCGTTTGATTTTTGACATCACAGCCGTTAGAAGCTAAGCCCACATCAGGGGTCTATTTGTAAATTCATCTAATTTATTTTATAAAGTTAATTAAAATCTATTCAATAACAGTCAACTTGGGTCAACGTTGGTTTTTAGACCAAAAACAAATGCTGGACAAATGTCAGACCAAACCCAGTTTTTGAGTACCACAAAACAAATAACCCTAAAAACAAACAAGAACAGATGGAGAGAAACAAAGAGAAGAAGTCTTCCCCGCGTTTAGGGAAGATCTAATTGATCTAATTAGGGATGGAATGAAACAAACTGCTTAAAATCGAGCTTGATGCAGCAGAAAGGACATGCGTATTAGGATAGCTAAAACACCACAAATTCTCAGCCATGGGTGGCTGCAAAAACTTCTCCTAAATGCGAATGGTTACAGTTAGATCCTAAGATTGGAAAAGATAATTATGCACTTTTAAAAATTGTCCATTTTCAAAATCAATGGATACAAAGTGTTTAATCAGTTACTGTTTTCTAGGGTAAATTTAACCACAAATTCTCATCCATGTAGATCGTTGAGCCCTTTCTTCTTTGAAGAAAAAAAAAGAGGAGAAAGCAAAACAAGTCACAATTAACACAGACAGGGTTCAACATGGGGAGTAGGAGGATTATCCTTTCCCTACTAGTCATTTCTGTTTTGGCTTGCTTAGGGAAACCCACCTCTGCAACTAAAAAAGTAAGTTTTATTCATCGTTAATGACGTTTTCCTCGTTATCCATAACCATGTTTTCTGAATTGTGTTCATCACATTTTCTCAGTTTTGTATGCTTGTGAATTTTCACAACTCTCTGTAAATCGACTTACAATTTAAGCAGAACCTTACTGATAGATTTTTGATTCTCAATTTCGGTATAGGCTTATGTGGTGTATTTAGGGTCACATGATCATGGTCACCCGGAACCCAATGACGAACATTTTGCGAAAGCAACCGAATATCACTATGAGCTTCTTGCATCAGTATTGGGAAGGTGAGAAATCCTCATGAATTTTAATCATTTCCTCCCCCTGCATAACATTTTTATGTTTTGTTGATCTATTTTTTTCTTCTTTCTATCATATGTGATTTTCCAGTAAAGAGAAGGCGAAAGAATCCCTCATTTCTTCGTATACTAAATACATTAACGGGTTCGCTGCAAATCTCGAAAAAGAAGAAGCAGAAAAACTTGCAAGTAAGACCAGATGGATTTCTGTCAATGTCATTTGAAAATAGACTTATAATAATAACATTCAATGCTGACTTGTGTTTGTTTGTGCAACTATTCGTAATCGGAAGAACACCCTGATGTTGTATCAGTCTTTTTGAGTAAGAAAAAGACATTGCAAACAACCCATTCTTGGAAATTTCTTGGGATGGATAAAATTGAAGCAGAACCAAAGTGGAAAACATCGGAAGGCAGCAATCTAATCATCGGTGCCCTTGACACCGGTAAATTCAATTATGTGTTACTCCTACACTTGTTATTTCATTTATAATAAAATTCTTAGGTATGGAGGTTACTGTTATCAATGTTCTTAGGGGTCTGGCCAGAGTCTGAGAGCTTCAGAGATGATGGAATGGGACCTATTCCATCTAAATGGAAAGGATCCTGCGATAAGGGGATTCCTTGTAACAGGTTTAATTTTTCTCTCATTTAGGTTCTTAACATTATTTTTAGTCTTGGGAGAAAGTGTAATCGAATATTTTTAACTCGGTGACGATATATTTCTCAAGGAAGCTAATAGGAGCTAAGCATTTCAATTATGGAAACTTAGCAATGAAGGCTGATATCTATAACATAATTGAAGAAACTGACCAAACAACGGCTCGTGATACCGAAGGCCATGGCACTCACACCCTTTCGATAGCAGCTGGATCTCCCGTACCAGGCACCAGCATTTTTGGTTTTGGCCAAGGCACAGCCAGAGGGACACTCCCTAATGCAAGAGTTGCTGCTTATAAGGTCTGTTGGCCACCTGTTGATGAAAATACAATAGGATGTTGTGATATAGATATCCTTGCCGGTTTTGATGCAGCCATACATGACGGTGTTGACATAATATCGGCTTCTATTGCTACATCCTTTGCGGCCGGTGAACCACAACCTGAGTATTATATGGATGCCACTGCTATCGGTGCATTCCATGCTGTTAAGAAAGGAATTGTTGTTGTTTGCTCGGCGGGTAATGGTGGACCTGATGCGTCTACTGTTGGAAATGTTGCACCATGGATCATTACTGTTGGAGCAAGTGTTATGGATCGGGGTTTCTCTAATTATGTTCAGCTTGGTGATAATAGGCGCTTCAAGGTACATCTCTATTTCCTTTCGTGCCTTTTATTTTCCAGGCTGAATTGGGAATTTTGAAACATCTTTCTAAGAAATGAAAATTTGACTAAAATATGGCTTCCAGGGACAAAGCCTAGCAACAACAGCCTTGCCAGAGAAAAAACAATATCCTCTTGTTAATGCTGCCAAGGTTAAACTTCCTGAAGCAGATGATTATGACGCGTAAGTTTTTGCTGTTTGCACCCAGCCTAGTCTAACGTTCATTACACTTTTGAACTCGACTTAATCCGGATTATTTTTTGTTATATTTTTGGCTTTATATATAGACTTGCATGTAAAGAAGGTACATTGGATCCAGAACTAGTGAAAGGAAAAATTGTAGCCTGCGTAGACGGTTATATTCCGAGAACTATAAAAGGGCAAGTCGTGGCTGATGCTGGTGGCGTAGGAATGATTGTTCTCAACGATATGCCTTCTGACTGCTACGCCGATCTCCATCTCCACCCTGCTTCTCACCTATTCGAGAATGCTACTACAATTATAGACTACATTGCTGACTCTCCGTACGTATGTTCCTCCTTTTTCTTTCAAGATACTTATTTTCAGAGAAAATCGGATCTTATATCCTATTAGCATATATATTACGGTGGCAAATTTGTGTACTTTTTATATGTCATATTTCCTAGTTTATTGATTTTGAACTTATGAAACTACGATTGCTGTAGGAATCCTACAGCCTGCATATCGAACCCGGAAACTGATTTTGGTCTCAACCCTGCTTTAGCTTGTTTTTCCTCCCGAGGACCTAATTCCCTGACATATGATGTTCTTAAGGTACATATAATGTGTTTCTCTGGTAAATTTCAGCATCATTTGCTCTAATTCTTTTATTTTCCCTGTCTTTAATCAAAAGAGATATACCATATTAAAAGTGCCAAAAGCTAAGGACGAAGTAAAACAAAAACTGGGTGTTAAGATGTCAATAATTTCATAATTAACCTGATATTTCGTATTGTTCTTTGTTTGTTCAGCCAGATATTATTGCCCCAGGGATGAGCATATTAGCTTCATATTCTCCAGAAGGTATGGCTACAGAGTTGGCAACAGATAAGCGTAGACTCCTCTTCAATGTACTCTCTGGTACATCTATGGCTAGTCCTCATGTCGCAGGAATGGTCGGCGTTATCAAATCTGCCCATCCAGATTGGACTCCTTCTGAAATCAAATCAGCTCTTATGACCACTGGTGACCAATTACTCTCATAGTTATATCCTAAGCTCATTTGTCATTATGTATTTGTTACCACAATGGGTTTTGAAACTGCTCCTAACTATTTTCTTGCATTTGTAATTTATCCAGCAAGAACTCGTGATCACTTGGGCGAAACACTTCGTGATCAATGTATTAACAATGTGGAGGCCGATCCGTTTGGGTACGGAGCTGGTCATGTTAGGCTGGTACGCGCCCTAGATCCTGGCTTGGTGTATCCATTAACAATGCATGAGTATTGGAACTTCTTTTGTTCCATTGGTTACAACGAAAGCCAGTTTGCCAAGTTCTTCAAGAAGCCTTTCGTGTGCCCTAAACAGAGCTGTACCTTAGACTTCAATTATCCTGCAATTACTATCCCGGGTCTAAGTGGATCCGTAACCATATCTAGACTACTTAAAAACGTGGGTACACCCGGAATTTACAACGCGTCAATCATCGAACCGTGGGGAATTTCAGTCACAGTTGCACCAAAAACATTGAAATTTGAGAAAGTCGGGGAGAAGAAAATGTTCAGGCTTACTATAAAGGCTAAGGATGGAATGAAACCTAAAACCTTTGTTTTTGGTAAGCTTAAATGGTCTGATGGTGTTCATAGTGTAAGGAGCCCAATTTCAGTGAGTCTAGAGCAAGCTACTGATTCCTAAGATTTAAGATAAGGTCCAACCTTAAAACTCCATTATGGTTCGCCACTCGCATATACAGATACACGCATCAAATGGTCCACTTTGTTATGGCATTCATAATCTTGATGGTATATTTTCTTCCTGTTGCTTAGAGTTTAAATGTTATATATACAATGTTTGTATACAAGAAAACCACATCAGATCGATGGCAGAAAAGCCTTGTAATGTGTAATACGTGAATTGGTCATGAAGACCTATACTAAAAATATATTTAAATTCGGGTTATTTTTCTGATGGTATCCAGATCCTCAGTTTGGTACATAGTTCTTCTAAGAGCAACTGCAGTGGTGCGAGTATAACCAAAGACCAAAGAGGGAAAGAAAGATCAAATTTTGGGTTTAGTATGGTGTGACACTACGGTGGAAAGACTAAATTTTGTCAGACGTACATTATACGTTCGCCTGGTGTGGGGTGTAGACTATACCAACGCCTGATGGTTAGATCCTAAAAAAAAATAAAAAAAAATGAAAGAAGTGGGGCGGAGGTATAAAGCCCGCCCCACTAAAATGGTTTTGAAAACAAAGAATGGGGCGGGGGTATAATGCCCGCCCCATACAAAATAATAATTAAAAAGAAAAATGGGGCGTAGACTTTGCGTACGCCCCATGTGGAGCGTAGACTATACCAACGCCTGATGTGGGGCGTGGAATATACGTCCGCCTGATGTGGGACGTGCACTATTCGTCCGCCTGGTGGTGGGGCGTGAAGTATACCAACGCTCGACTATATTTGGGTTTAGTCTTGGTCCCAGACCAAATATACTCTGGGTTTTAGTCGTTTATCAAAATTTGATCGATAATACGTTCCACTACGTCTGTTCAAAAGACCAAATATTTGGGTTTACTCTCCCACTGTGGACGCTCTAAAGTTAGCCGTTGGTACCTCGACTTTCAGCCAACTGTCAGTTACAAAATTTGACTTGAGAAACAGATACCCCCCAAAAAGGATGCAAAATTAGATTGACAACCATCTGGCCTCAGCTCGAAATAGATAGCAAAGGTAACTTTCTAGAGCTGAGAATACACAAATTGAGACGCTGTCAGAGTTTTGTTGATGAAGTATAGAGGATTTTCTTTGTAATCTTCTACTCTTACTTGCACTGCACTTACAACTGTTGAAGTGTTAGCTATATAGAGATAAAGCTCTCCACCTGATACTGGTGGAGAGAGAATTGGTACTGATAAGAGATAAGATTTGACCTGGTCAAAAGCTGTTTGACACTCAAGATCCTATTCAAAATCTTTCTTCTTCTGAAGTATATTTTTGCACCTGTCAGATAGCATGGAGATAAAAGCGATTTAAAGCAGCAAGTTTTCCAGCCAATCGTTGGATATCTTCTTTGCAAGTTGGAGGTGACATTGTCTTGTATAGATCTGATCTTTAGCGAATGAAATTCTGTTCCATTTCTGATTACCATGAAATCTTGGGATTTTCCACTCTGAATTCCAAAAGCACTCTTAGATGGATTGACTTTAATCCTATAGTATCTCAGGACAGAGAATGCTTTCAGCAGATTGCGGTGGTGATCAATTTCCTTTAAACTTTTGAGTACCATATCATCCACGTAACACTCCATAGTTTCTCCAATAAGATCTTTGATATCCTATTGATTAGCCTTTGATAGGTCGGGCCTGCACTTTCTCAGACCAGGTGGCGTGACCTTGAAACAGTATAGTCCTCAGTCAGTTATGAATTCAGTGTGCTTTTCATAGATGCGTTCACAAGTATTTGATTATACCCAGTACCCATCCATGAAAGATAGAGGTCCATACCTTGGATTGGCACCATTATTCTGTCCATGTCAGGAAGTCGGAAACTATCGGGGGGAAAACTTTATTTAGGCTGGAGATAGGGGGAGATTCCTTTTCTCTTGTGGTGTAACCACTGGTCCCACCAAAACAACAACTAGTTGACCCTCTGGGATTAAAGTAGTTGACGGTGTAATATGTGGTTCACCATGTGGAGGTGTTATTTCAAATCGAGATATTGCTGATAAGTTTACTCAACCTGGATGAGATTGATGCACAATTGGTGTAATAGATGGAGATAACACCTCTTGTGTAGGTGGAGATGCAGATGTAGTTGCTCGGCCTGCTGAAGTTACTCCAGGTCGGGGTGGTAGGACTTTTCTTTGTGTTAGAGTTGTCATTTTGCTTGTAATACACAAGATGAAAAACAACACGTGATTATGTGGATCTTACGATTGATAACAAATATTTTAAATCTGAACTTAATATTTCTTTCCCAAAACAGAAGGTTTTTTAAAAGTAAAAGTCATCCGTATCAATGAACCATGCATATTTGATACTTTCCAGATCAGAAGCTCGATATTTAACAAATGAATAGGTTTAATAAAAGATTCAAATTCAAATATTCTATTTTTTTTAAAATTGACTGTGATAAGAAACGGTTTGTTTCTTATTCACAGCCAGCAGGAACAAGCTCAAAATGTCATGATTTTAGGAACCAATGAACCAAACAGTAACACTTTTCTTAATATTTTTCTTGTTAATTATCAATGAATGGAAAAGGCCTATTTATAGGCTACAATACTTGTAAAATAAGAAAACAAACTCTAAAACAAATCCTATGAGAAATCCTAATAATAATAAAATACTTATTTTAATTAATACTAATAAACTCCTAATAAAACTAATAATAATTATCAAGTTCTCCATAAAATCCAAATTCTTACATTCCACATTCACTAGCCAAGGCGGCTTCCATAGTTTGTCTAGACATGACCCGTATAATGGACCAAGAAGAACAAATATGCTTAACCGACGTACAGGGTCAACAACGACATAGCCGATAAGACATGGTCTTATCATTCCACCCTCCTTAAATTGGGCTTTGCCCTCAAAGTCCACCTTATACGCACAAATAGGCTCCGCACAGGGTCTTATTATTCCACCCTCCTTAAATAGGACCTTGCCCCGAAGGTCCGATCTCGATACAGCTACAACCTGTTTTTCTTTCGTCTTCGACTCGGCACATGTTACTTCGGTTTTATTAGTGTAACAAACATCTTTAACAACCTCGACAAATATGCGTGATGATACAGAGTTGCAATCATTAACTACTGCAATTTGATTATATTTAGCTACTTTAGCCGCCTGATACCCCTCATAAGTCGTCTCTCCAAACTTAGACAATATACCACATAAAAAATTATACCAAGTTCTCATATAAAGAGTTCCCCACTTGTACCATCTCAATGCATCCCCTTTGAAATGTGAAACTGCTATTGCATTTTTCCTATATGGTGGGACTTCATTGGACTCAAAATATGATTCAACTTCAAATAACCACTCCACTGCCACTATACCATCAAAAATTGGAAGGACTGGAGATGGATTTTTGTTTCGGTATTTACTATACCAGGGCATACTTGCAATAGATATAGGAATATAAGATGGAATTGTTCGGTTTATTGTTGGCTTAACAGTTGGGCTTCACAAGTAATGGGTTGAGAGTTGGGCTTCACGGGTAATGACAGATGGGTGGCGCTGGTGACTAAGTCACTAAACTAATGGGACAGTAAAAGAATGCAATGACACATTTTTTTTTTGTTTTGGTTTTTTTAAAGCAATGCAAGACACCTACGAGATATGCAAACTATGCTAGCTTAGTGATGTGAAAATACGACGCAGTGGATAACGTGTGTATGCGAAGAAAAACTAAGAGCTAGGGTTACTAATGGATTTGTAAAGATGACAGATGCATGCAAAATATTTGGTGATAGAAAAGCTCTAATGGGTGATGTCATATGTGGAGATGCGTGACTGTTATTATATGTAAGTAAAGTAAAATAACTAGGGTTTGGACGGACAAAGTGGAGACAGTATTAAAAACTCGCGGAACAAATTTCCAGATTCAAAATACGTATGAAGCTGCTGACGGTAACCGACTAACCGGATAATCTAAGCATACAGAAACTTCACAGTTCGATAGATAACCCTTGTTTGTAAAGACTCAGCGGTGTATTCCCACGGTTTTTTTTTTTTTGATACGTTGAAGATGGGGTGATTGATGATGTTGGTGGTTGATGGTGATTGTGGTAGCGGAAGTTGGGATAGGAACGAACTTCTCTGATACCAATGATAAGTAATGGTTTGTTTCTTATTCACGGCTAGCAGTAACAAGCTCAAAAGATCATGATTCTAGGAACCAAAAACCAAACAATAACATTTTTCTTAATATTTTTCTTGTTAGTTATCAATGAATGGAAAAGGCCTATTTATAGGCTACAATACTTGTAAAATAAGAAAACAAACCCTAAAACAAACCCTATGAGAAATCCTAATAATAATAAAATACTTATTTTAATTAATAATAAACTCCTAATAAAACTAATAATAATTATCAAGTTCTCCATAAAATCCAAATTCTTACATTTCACAGTCACTAGCCAAGGCGGCTTCCATAGTTTGTCTAGACATGATTCGTATAATGGACCCAGAAGAACAAATATGCTTAACCGACATACCGGGTCAGCAATGTCGACATAGCCGATAAGACATGGTCTTATCAGACTGTTTGTGTCAGATCTGAAGGATAAAATATACTCTGAAGCAGAAAATTTAAAATTCTCATTTTAGAAAGCTAAATTTCGACAATGAGATATATCGGTTAAAGTTATGCTTAAAAGATGTAATATTAATTAATCAACTCAGATCTACATGATTAACATTAAATATAATGATACAATTCAGATCGGTTAAAATCCGTTAAAGATATGATAATAACTGCATAGTTTCATGAAACTTTTTACTTTCCAAGATCATCATGTGAGACAGGATGCATGCAAGGTATTAAAATTGCTAAATCAATGAGACTATGAGGAAAAATCAAATTATGATGCATCCATAATTAGCACCAATGAAGATGAATGTTTTTCGATCTATGAATGTTAATAAAATACATACATACACAAGATTGCAATCTGATTACTAGTTTGATTCTATCTCCTAACTTGATCCAATTACTAATTTTCGTCTGTCGCTTACTTAGTTTTTTTCCAACTGAATTTACCAATTATCTTTTACTTGGTTAATACAATTGAGATCTTAATAAAGTGGGAAAGAGAACAAAGGAAAATGTCGGAGCACTGCTCTGTTAAACCCACAAGTTTGGCTATCTCAAGCTTGTTGCCAATTTTAGTCTATTGAAATTATATCTTGATTTCTAGTCTACCAAGTTAAGTCTCGAACTAGGATTCTAAGTTGGTAGTTGAGTATCAGACATTACTGAATAACCATCGAAGATTGAAAATCAAACTAAGACATCAACGAGGAATTCATCAACAAATTTATGTGGTAACTGATTTCATTGGAACTCTTGTTCAATTCTACCTTTCTAAACCGTCGAAACAAGTGCTCACTCTATGAAATAATTCCTATGATGGTAAATACAAATTTACGTATAACTCGATCATATTTGACCCAAGACTTTAGTGAGAATGACCTATGTCCCTATAAAGGTCCCCTTTTGTAGTGAATGAGCATACGAATTCAACGAGCCAAGAATCACTCAATTCCGAGTTATAACAAAGAAGTTATGATAGATTTATTAAAGCAACATTTATAAGTGTTGTCGTTGGTGTTGCAGTTCGTGAATAGGAAACAATACATGAACTATTTGTAACGGTTCAAGGACTAAACTGCAAACACGTGACTAGATGCCTTTTTTAATCAGTTTTTGATGTTTCTTCTTCTAGGGCAAGATGGATATTCTTCCGCGCGCAATTGATTGCCATATTAAAGTGTGTGTGATGTTTTAAACTCATTCCTAAGTTAAATTGTAATTTATTTTACAAAAATATAATATATGCTAAAGTAATTATTTATGCAAGAGTTGTAACTTAGGAAAGACTCTCAAAATAAGGAGAGTCTTGTAAAAGGAAATAGCTCATGAACTTGCTTAGAATTCAAGCAACCGTTCACTGTAAATAAAGGGTTCACGTAAGCTACACAATTCATCAGTTGGAAAATATGTGTGTGCTTCATAAGCTTGTTTTCCACTACATCTGTTCTTCGTGAATAATAAGACTTTGTTTGGGGATCACAAAGCATGAGTTGGTAATAATCTTATTGAAGTTACAAAACTTGTAATATAGGTTAATTCAATAATTCTTATCTATTCCAAAGCCCCTTCTGATATAAGGCCATTCAAGGATTGTTGATCATAAACACTAGATTTGATAGATTTCAATCTAAGATCGTATACCAACACTAGTTCAAAATATGGGTTAAAAAGAAAACTACATCTAAGGTGTCTCATAAATACCTTATGAAGTTTCAATAAGATATCTCTAGATTTAGTCTAATTGTTCTTGTTGTAGAATAATTAGGTATCTCTACAAGTTTTGAAGAGTATAAACCCTAATTCTACAAGTTTGTTTTGATATTAATTTTTACCTAGTAGTTGTTCATAACAAACAAAAGATTTCCAAAACCTTGATTCACATCTAAAGGGAAATCAAACCGGTGTTTTGTAAAAGGAAAATATCAAATAGTGTTCACTTAGGCTGAAGCAACTCTTAGGTTGTAAAAGACGTCAGCTAAGGGAATGAAGTGCGTAGAGCTTTGCGAAGTTCAAGAGATGTAAGGAGTACGGTGTAACTGAATCGTCTGTGTTAGAGCACTGCTTGGTCGAACTCGCAAGCGTTGCTATCTCAAGCTTGTTATCAAGTTTATTTGCCAAAACTATAAGTCTTGATTTCTGGTATACTTATAACTATGTCTCGGATTAGGATAAAATGTGTAGTTGAGCATTAGACTTCACAGCGTTCATCGATTGAAGACGAAGAACTACTAAAGGGAGCTTGTGGAACTTCATCGACAAAAGGTATGTGGAGACTTGAGCTCATCTATCACCCAGAAGTGTATTTCTATTTTATCTCATATTTAGACCAAAGTCGTATGGCTATATAGACTTCACATTATACACATTTGATATTTCGAGTTGAGTTTAACTCGCTTACATATTTCTCGAAATATGTGTTGTTAAGCTTTCGCTTTAACCAAGTTCATATGTATTCTTGACTGAAGTCAAAAGATGATCATGTGAAAATCGCCTAGTAGCATCTTACATGATTTTTGTGAGATAGTCATTTGATGTAGACTCAGAATGTTTCATCACTTGAAAATTGCTTTGAAGCTAATAGTTTGTGTGAGACAATTATTCTTATCTTCCAAAAATGTTTCAATGATTAAGATGATGTCTAGAACGATATAACCATTGATTGGATATAACACCAGTATGTGTACTTATATGCAAACTGTTGCAAGTTACTTAAAGTCTGGAAACCATAGTATGCATACCCGTATGCGTACTAGTTTGATAGTTGAAGTCCGGGAACCATAGTATACATACCCGTATGCGTACCAGCTGAGAAGTTCAAGTCCGGGAATTCAACTGAGGTTGGTCACGTACGACAGTATGCGTACCCTTTTTTATACTGGCGAACCCAGACCAAGTCCGGAACTCTAAGTATGCGTACCCGTTTATAAGTTCTAAAATCGGTTTGTTCATGAAAAAATATATTTATATATTAAGGAATCCAATCTTTTGCAAATTGTGGATATAATTTTCATGAATTGATTCAAGTGAATCAAAATCGATTTTGCTTCAATTGTGTATTGGATGCTTCTATGAGAATATAAACAATTGATTAACTCCATAACTGGTTTCATTTGAGTCATTTGAACTAGTTGTGATTAAGATGAACAAGGTTGATGTTAGAGCATTGCTCGGTTGAACCCACTAGCGTTGGTATGTCAAGTTAGTTATCAAATTTAGTTACCAAAATGCATTCTTGATTTAGTATACTATAGATAGTATCGGACTAGATTAAGTCTAAGAAGTAGAATCGAAGCTATCCTTGACGGATGAAGTTTGAAGACTACAAGAAGACATCAACAAGGACTTCATCAACAAAGGTATTTGGTAATTGATTTCACTTGGATTCTTTTTCAATTCTACCTTTCTAATCTATCGAAACAAATGCTCACTCTATGGAACAATTCCTATGACGGTAAATGTACACTTATGTATATATACTTGAGGTTATTTGAGCCACGACTTTTGTGAAAATAACCTTTATCCCTGGAAAGGTTCTTATGTTATAGTGAATGCGCCTACGAATTCAACGATCCAAGAATCACTCAATTCCGAGTTATAACGATGAAGTTATGACTGATTTATTGGTAACAGTTATAAGTGTTGTTGTAACTGTTACAGTTTGTTAGCATGGACTGCTTGTAACGGTTCACGGACTTGGACCCAATTACGTGAATAAGTCTTTTTTAGTCAAATTGGTGATGTTTCCTTATCTAGGCAAGATGGCTATTAATCCAAACATAATTGATTACCATATTAAAGTGTTTGTGATAACTTTTAATTCCTGCCTAAATTAAAATGTGATTTTAACATAAATACAATATTTTCCAATTAATTATTTATTTAATTATTTTGGCAAGATTTGTAACTTAGGAAAGACTCCCAAAATTAGGAGAGTCTTGAAAAAGAAAAATAGCTTTGCTTAGTTTTCAAGCTATCTTTCACTATAAATAATGGGTTCGTGAGTGCTACACGTGTTTTATCCCCTTTGGAAAATTGGTGTAAGCTCATAAGGTTGTTTTCCATGTCTTATGTTCTTCGTGAAGAAGAGTGAGATAAAATTCTTTGTATTGGGATCACAAAGCCGAGTTGGATTTAATATTCTTGATTGATCATACAACTTGTAATCTAGGTTTTTCACCTCTTGTCTATTCTTAGGTCTTCTCTTCTAATATAATACCATTCAAGAGTTGTTGATCATAAACCCTAGGTTTTGATAGATTTCAGTTTCCGATCGTATATCAATACTTGTTAGTCGAAATCGGAAGCTAGAAAGAAAAACTTCGATTAAGGCATCTCGTAAAAATCCTTAAGAAGTTTTAAACAAGATATCTCTAGATTTATTCTAGTTGTTCTTGTTGTAGAATTATTAGGGTTTTTTTAACTTGGAAATTGATCTTTGGAATCTTTCAATTTCACTTACGAAAATCAGGTTCACGGACTTCTTGTGAGTACGCATACTGATTGTAAGTTAAAACCCTAATCTACAAGTTTGTTTTGATTTCACTACTTTTTATTTGGTAGTTGTTCAAAACAAACACAAGATTTCCAAAACCTTGATTCACATCTAAAGGGAAATCAAACCGGTATTTTGTGCAAACAAAAGATCGGATCGTATCAATCGTGTTGTTGTATGTTCTAAAGAGAACCTTGGGTTCTGCTAGAAGATTTATGAGAAGAATTCCTAAAGACAATTGGTGTTGTGCTAGGAGTTTTATAAGTGCTTGAATACAGCTGAAGCAGGTATTACATCTAGTATGAATAGGTAGTAGGAAACTGGTGTAACAACTTATAATTAGTGTGTGTTTATTCGGGACTAGGTCCCGGGGTTTTTCTGCTTTTGCGGTTTCCTCGTTAACAAAATTTCTAGTGTCTGTGTTATTTCTTTTCCGCATTATATTTTATTTATATAATTGAAATAATACATGTTGTATGTTAATCAATCATAGTTGTTAATACCTTGTTTGTTGGATAAGACTTGATTAATCTTGAATAATTGATTTTGTTATTTTCACATTGTTAGACCAGTCTGGACTAACCCTGTTTCAAGTGGACACTGTGTTGAAATATTCCTTTAGTGATTGTATCTTAAAGAGGTTTATACATGGTGGATATTGAATAGGTTATGATTAACACAAAAGATATTGGTTCAAGAGCTTCACACTAAAATCAGGTTTACAACCCTGTTTCTGTTTAACTCTGATTGTGTTGAAATAGAGATATAGCTATTTGATATACTTTCCTATAGATTGAGTCTGACTGTCTATTTGATTCTCTTGAAAGTATATTGAAGAAAGTCCTCTTAGATTGCCGAACGAATTGTTGGGTTTGGTTGTTAGACCCCCGCATTTTCAATTGGTATCAGAGCAGGCAAACACATTAAAGACCTTATAAGTCTGTGGTTGTATCGATCTGATATGGACATAAGTGTTATCTCTATAAACGTACCGCCAGACTTCGATGGCACGAACTATTTATGGTGGAAAATTTCTATGCGTGCTTTTATTCAAGCGCAATATTTTCAATCATGGGTTCGTATTATTAATGGTTATAATCCTCCATCAGTTACAGTAGATGGTGTAACTGTTGCAAAGGATATTGGTGATTATGATGATCTTGAGATTCTTGTTGCAAAGAAAAATTCTGAAGGATTAAATGCTATCATCCATGCCATTACTCCAGATCTCCAGCATCATGTGACTACTTGCACAAAGTCTAAAGATGCTTGGGATATCTTAGAAACTGTATTCGAAGGGAATGCCGCAGAAAAAAAGCAAGGCTTCAAAATCTAGCTTCTGACTGGGAAAACCTTCGCATGTCTGATGATGAAACCTTTGATGAGTTTAACCAAAGACTCTCAAATAGTTAAGTCCTCATATTCATTAGGAAGAACTATTCCGGAGAAATTTATTGTGTGCAAAATTCTCAGGTCTCTACCATCAAGATACGAGTCTAAGAAACATGCCATTGAAGAAGCAAACGATCTTTCTACACTCTCCAGAAATACTCTTGTTGGAGAGTTAAATATCTTTGATAATGAACACGCATCCAGAAAAGAAGTGACTTCTCTTAAAGCTGCAAACAATTCTGAATCCTCTAAGGTTAAATCTGGTTCGCCAGATACTAAGGATGTTACTCCACGACAATTTAGAAAATTCTTTAGAGACAGGAAAAAGAGTTTTTCTAAAGGTGCAACATCTCCTAATGATGATGTACAATGCTTTAACTGTCGTGGTGGGAACCTTTCTTCAGTATGTCCTAGCTGGACCCATAGAAAATCGGCATATGCAATAGCTTTGCCTACTCTTGATGATGGACCCGAATATTATGATCACCAAGAGTACGCAGGCGAGGTTGCATTAGCTTCTAAAAAAATTCTTTCGGATACTGATTCTGATTTTTCCGAAGAAGTGTTCCATAATGATCCAGTTGCTAATAATCTTCTTAAGGAATGTCATCAAAAACTCTCGAAAGCTGAAAGCACCATACTCAGTGAGAAAGTTAAATATGACAGACTTCGTTGTCAGAATAAAGACTTGCAATACCAACTTGATTCTAGTGGTGCAAGAGATTATCTCAACGAAATACGAAAACTTAAAGAAGAAATTGCCGGAGGTCGAGATCGGGAAATTACTCTTCAAGCAAAGCTAGATAACTTGGAAAACATTGAAATGAACTTGTTATTTGATTCGGAACAACAATATCTCAAAGTTCAATATGAATCATCCAAAAATGATCTAGTAATTGCGCTTGAAAATGTCAAAAGGTTGGAAGAAGAAAACTCGAGCTTAAAAGAGAGTTTGTCTAGAAATAGCAGCTCAGATAAATTAACCTCAATATCGGGAGCATGTAGAATTCATCGTGATACACGAGGATTGGGCTATGGAGGAATAAACGCTCCTGGTATTTGCAAAAAGGTAAAATTTGTCAGAGCTAAAGTTTCTTCTGAACCGAAAAATTCCAAGGTTTACAAAAGTGAAGTATCTCTACCAACTGTCGATGACGAAAAGAGGAAATTCTGTCAAGCTCCAAAGCAAGCACATACACATTCAGGTAACACTAAACATAAATTTTTCCATTATACTAAACATTGCTTTTGTTAGAGCATTGCCCGGTTGAACCCACCAAGCGTTGGTATGTCAAGTTTGGTTGTCATATTTTAGTGAATCAAAACTCATGTTAAGAGTCGATTGATTATGTACTAGAGTTAAACTTTGTATAGGTTAGCTTGAAAGCATTAGGATATGAGACATTACAAGTATTACGAAGTCTTGAAGATGTGAAGAAGCAAGGAGATACAAGGACAACGATCATCCTTCCACTTGAGGTTAGTGATATTTGACTTGAACTGTTTCATTCCCTAACGTATCTTTCAAGTCGTGCATATTGAAAACATAACTGCGAAGCATATATGAACTCTAGATAGATATAGTATTAAGGAATACAATACGAGGTTTATTGCTTAACCATTAAACTTTGTAGATAAGACATCGCCATAATCGTTTGAATGCTATTGTGATTATGTATGTGTATGAGGTGAGGATTTCATCCTAGGGAACAATGTTTACATGTGTTCTAAGGAAGTAAGTTCATAAACTTGTTTGTGAACCGAAAAGGAAATTGCCAGGAGTTATTGGTTTTGTTATTCATTGCATATCTTATGAACAACCAATATGTGTGATAGAGTATAACCGCTCACAACTTGTTTTGTTCTTGGTAGAAATATTCACAAAGTCCTGACTTTTGTATTGGTATAACTTTTATTAGTAAAACCAATCTTAAGTAATCACCTGTGGTATGATCAGATTATGTATGCCTTGGGGAAAGGGAACCGATCCTAGTAAGGGAAAGCGAACCGATCCTTGTAAGGGGTGCAGTACATCGAGGGTAACCGATCCTAGTACCTAGTCAACCGAATCTTTGGGAAGCTAGTGTAACTATGCGTAGTACTCACATGGAGGTAGAACCGTAAACCCATGATTGTTATTGAATGTTGGTTTGATCAATCACATAGCTCTTGAAAGTCAGATGAACCAATTCTAAACTTGTTTGGAAGTGTGGCAAATCGGTTTCAAGGTTGTAAGTGTGAAAGAGAACTTACAAAGTAAAGATGTCGACAAACTTTGAACACGCGCCGTGAATGTTTATTTCTATAATTGTTCAAAGATATTCCTTAACGACTAAGGGAAGAGAATCCCAGGATCGAAACATAAGTAAGTTAAGCATCTTTTAATTAAGGTTATTAATTTAACTTTGTAGGGAAATTACGGAATTAGTAATGTGCATTTACTGATTAGATTTTCCGAGAGATTTCGATTGTTATTTTTGGACAAAGCATTTCCAGGAATTATGGAAACCGAATTTGTGCTTTAATGAATATCTTGAGAATATTTTCGTTTTTGGAAATTCCTTGGTGTCCAAACTTCATTGTCTATAAATACACGAAGTTTGCATTTCAAGCAAACTAATCCTTTGTAACAACAAACTTCCTCTTTTATCTTTGTTACTGGTGTATCCTCCTATCGGAGAGGAGAGTAATATAATTAGGTGAAATCTCTTACGACCGCTCAGTTTAAAGTCTTCTTTGGGATTGAGAATATCTAGCGCGACCCGTTGGTGGGAAACTAGATAATTGCGGTTTATCTTTGTTTTCGATTGATTTGATTGACTAACGGTGGTTGAAATATGATTGCACCTAGCTTGTTTATTCTTGAGATTCTTCTCTTCTGATATAAGATTCACTCAAACTAGTTCAGAGTTTCGACAGGGATCTTTAGACTATTGTTAGTTCTAAAGACGATCTTGTGATAATCCATTGTTAACAGACTCCGTTCTGTGCGTGATTGATCACAAGAGAGTCAAGTGATTGTGTGCAGGTTTTTATTGTAGATTTAAGAAGATTTGAAGACAAAGAAGATATTGAAGATCTGACTTGGGTTTTATAATCTTTGGTGTGCACAATACTTGTTTGGGTAAAAGAGGATCCAATTAATAATCGGGTTATCCTTGTGGTAGATTGGATTGATTAATTGAGTAGATCGGAATCAACACGATTCTTTGGATTAAAGGTGTTGTTAGCTTAATCTTAATCGATTATCTTTGGGTGACTGAACATAAGATAGATCTATACCCGACGAAGGAGTTTATGTTAAGATAAACGGAAGAGCCTTTGTCCGACTCATATCACTTGGTTGAATAGAGTTGATACCAAACATATTTCTTGTTCCTTTACTGTTTGGAATACAAACAAAAAGGGATTGTTCCAAGTACGTGACTTATTCATAAGTCGGAGGCGTGGGAATACAGATGGAACTAGGTGAACTATATGGTTAGTTACTTGGTCTCAACTATACGAAGTTAAGTGTAATTTTGTGTAGCGGCTTAATCCTGAGAGTATTCAATTCTGGACTAGGTCCCAGGGTTTTTCTGCATTTGCGGTTTCCTCGTTAACAAAATCTTGCTATGTCATTTACTTTTATTTTCTGCATTATAATTGTTTTATTATAATTAAAGTAAATTACGCAAACGTTAATTCCTATTTACTTGATAAGCAATCCTATTGTGTTTGGTTAAGTCTGAACCTTTATATCAAGTAAACATACTTCGTTGTTGTATTGTCTTGATCTCGTATCCATAGACGATCACACGAAGTGTGAACCGATTAGTTGTATTGTCTCGACTCAGTCCATAGTCAATCACTTTCGGAGAAAGGACTTATAGGTAGGAAAAGTTTTAGCTTGAGGTATATTTGGGTACCCTCACCTTTTCAGTTGGTATCAGAGCAGGCAAACACGAAAAGATCTAACAATCTGTGTTTGGTGCGATCCAACCTATAAGAATTGAATCTAATGAATGATTCAGTTAACGTAAAGCAAGACATTAGGAGTTATGAATTAACACTTGATGATGGCATCTACGATTCAATATCTGAAGAAATCATCTCTAGAGACTCTACGAGACAATTTAATCTTGTTAATAAAGTAGAAACCGATGACGACTGGAAAATACGTCTACAAGAAGGGTTCAATGAAATTTCCGATGATGATGACTCATATTTTGAACAAGAAGTAGAAGAGGATATCTCAGAATACTCTAAACTTCTGGAACCCTTGAAAAATGAAAAGCTGAGAACTTCAGATTTTCTTGGTTTTATGACTCCTCTTTGTCGTAAGAACAAGAAATTGAAGAAGGTTTTTCAAGGATATTATATTGGTTACCAAACCTGTGAGTATCTTCTTAAAGATCGTACAAACGATCTAAATTCTAATAAATTAGAATGTGAAAATCTTCGAAGAGAACTTTTTTTGTCTGAATCAGAAGCAATGTTTAATTCTAGACAAGTACAGGGTCTTGAAGAAAAAGCCAGTGCTAGTCTCTCTCAAACAAAATTGTTAGAGAAAGAGCGTGATGTTGCTCTTGAAAAAATTCACTTGTTGGAAGAGAAACTTTTTGAATACAATGCAAGGATTAATTCTCAACAAATAAGTTTTGAAGAGAAAGAAGGTGTATATCTCTCACGAGAAAAACGCCTTGAGGATGATCTAGCTAGTGCTCTTGATAAAATCAAGATGTTGGAAGAAGAATGTTTGGATCTTAAAATGTTCAATGGTAGCTCAAATAATTTAACCTCAATGTTAAAAGCAAGTAGAAATCATCGTGATACACGAGGATTGGGCTATAAGGGAATAAATGCTTCAAATATTAGCAAAGAGGTAAAATCTGTTAAAGCTACAAATTCTTCTCAATCAGAGGCTTCCACTGATGACAAAGATGCTCCTATTTCTTGTAAAGAAGAAAAGTTTGTCAAGCCTAAGAATAGTGTTCAACCAGCAGCAATCAAAGAGAGTACTTCTGCTAATGTCAAGAAAGCAACAACGTTGAACAAGGATCAGAAGAAAAAGAAGAAAACTCGTCGAGCTTCAATGCAAGAGGATCCACAAAAAGGTAACATTAAAAATCATACTTCGTATATTTATACTAAGCATTGTTATTTTTGTGGTAATAAAGGAAACTTGCAATGGGGATGCAAAGTTCGTAAGATGCAAGATGCACTTTCTTTTGTATCAAACGAATTGGCTAAGTTTTCTCCTCTTAAGAACTCAGATCGTTGTTGTCCTAAGTTTAGGAAAAAGAATTATTATAATGATAGTTCAAATTTTGCATATCTCTCGACAAGGTCATCTCCCAATTATAAAAAGAGAGATGATGTTTTAAATGCAAAGACAAGATCTGATGTTCCAAATTGGAGAAAGGATGTTTAGAAAAGTATTCAAAGGGGCAATAATCCTAATGGTATGAAGGAGAAAGTTGCTCATGCGAAACCCAACTCTAAATGGGTCCCTAAGTCCTCCATAGCCAAGAAGGGACCAAAAGTTAGTCACAAGAATGACTCTCAGCTGTTAATTGTTGGTGACAATAATTACAAGAGTCTTCTTGAAAGGCTAAAGAAAGACATTATGTCTGAAATATCTTGTACTAGTAAAGGTTGTGATAATGACTCTCTTAATCACAAGTCAAGGAAGAAAAACAAGATATGGAACAAGAGAAAACAAACCAAGCAAGAGGTCAAGAATGATGATTCTATCTTAGTCACTTGTGACGAACAAGACAATGATCAACTTAACACAACCTAGTTGTGTTAGAATGTGCATGCTTACCTTAGTGCTCAATCTTTTTAAAGGTGATGAAGCACATGAAAAACTGAGCACATGATCTCTCGATTATTATATGACTAATTAACATCTTTAGGAAGATTTATCTTCTATACTCATACCTTATCTATCTATATTTGAGATTTTGATAGAAACGGTACTTTTTAGTTGATGATGTTGATATCTACTGATCATATATGTGCAGCTCTTGCTTTTGCGGTCAAAACAAGCCAAAAATCAATGAATTCGGACATTGTATGCAAAATTTATGTCGAAAACAGTTGAGTGTTGTGATATGTCACAAGTACCCTTATGGGAACCGATTCTAGTACCATGTCATGGAAGGGAACCGATCCTAGTGAGAGGTCCCCGTACGAAGAAGTGTAACACTGTTTTGCCCATAACTTCTTCGCCCGAACTCGGAATGACCTCATTCTTTTTGAGTTGTTTTGATAATTCAATTTCCTACAAGATTGAGGCAATTTCAATACTTGATTTTATGTTGAATATTTATGGTGTATTGCAAAGTGATTTATGGGATGTTTGTTTTCGGTTTTACTATCTTGATATTCGATCTCATATATTTTGAACCCTCATGGTTTGGGTGACTTTTTGATTTAGCGGGATTAAGTTCTAGCCCTAGTTGGTACGCTTTATCAAATAATTATGAGTGGTTCTAATAGAAACAGTATGTGAACAAGTCACATTATGTTGAATCGGTTTTGGTTTAGCATAAAAGCATATGTGTTTCGACGGTTTTTAACTTTTGCTTGCAATTGTTAAAACCGGTTTTCAACCTTTTTCTGGTAAAGGTTGAGGTGTGTTGTTATTCTTTTGTTTACGCATAAGGATGACAACATGGTGATATTTCGATATCAATTATCCCTGGACGAAGTGCTATCATATTGGAGAAGTCGATGCAAAATTTGAGGTAACAATCTTGTTAGTTAATTGTTTTCCTGTTTAAGAAAAGCCTGAGTTTATAATATATATATTTGTTGCTTTTTCTTAACAAAACTTAGGTTCAATTGATATTATTCCATGATGTGTGTGTGGATGTGTGTTTCAATTGGTTCATGTTAAGAAAAACTATTGTTATCTTGCTTTATTGTGTGGTATCAATCGTTTAGGCTTACAAAATTTCGGTACAATTGATGTGTGTGTGATTCAATTGGTTCCGCTTAAGAAAAACTATTGTTATCTTGCTTTTGTGTAATTTCAATGGTTTAGGCTTACAAAATTACGGTGCAACTGCGGTGCTTTTAATGTCTATGTTGTTTCAATTGCTTCCGGTTGAGGTGAATAATTATGCAAGTTGATTTATTTTGGTTTGTATGAATTATTTATGGCCTAACGAAATAATATGTGTACGGGATGAGTTGTTTAGTCCAATTCGATTCCTGATAAGAAACTAAGTTAATTTTCGAAGTGAGGTTTCGGTTATTCAAGTCTAATCGAATGCCTAAACAAGGAAATGCTAGTCAACTAACCTAGTATTTGGTTTGTTTAAAATTGAAAGGTATAAGTTTATGGATAATTAGAACCTGATGAGAAAAATGGAGTTTATCTTTATTTTGGTCTTATCGAATTAAGCGGTTGTTTTTGAACAATCAGTTTAGCAAAGGGACTAATGTGATTAGTTGTTTTTGGTTTGCTAAACTAAATGGGAAATTTTTTTTCGGGAAATTGTTTCCTTGGTAACATATCAAAATAAGACTACTTGTAATTTCGGTTTTAATATTATCAGAACGTGATGTGTGGAACCCTCGTGCCTAACTCTACAGGTTTGCAAGTCTATTATGAGATTTGTAAGATTCTTTTCGTGTTGCCCTTTATTTTTTCGTTTCTTTGTCATTTTTGTGACAAAAAGGGGGATAAATATATGGAGTAAACAAGTGATACTGGCATTGATTTTATATTAATTGGTATCACTAAGGAAAAGAACATTGGTACTTGAATGTTTTATCTAACGAAAGAGTGAAAGCACAGACTAAGAGGGAGTAACATGTCATATTTATTGGTATAGCAAAGACGTACGGATTGAATATCTACCTATCTTCATTAGGGGGAGTATTAGCTTTGTTATTATAATGTCAAAAGCGGCATTTTCAAGGATTGGATGTAAGCAGTTTTACTGTACCGTTGAATTGGGAATCAAGCGGATTGTAATGAATTCTTGTAATTTATTTATCCATATGATGTAAGATTTTTGTCACTAAAATTGACAAAGGAGTAGATTGTTAGATCATTGCTAGGTTGAACCCACCAAGCGTTGGTATGTCAAATTTGGTTGTCATATTTTAGTGAATCAAAACTCATATTAAGAGTCGCTTGATTATGTACTAGAGTTAAGCTTCGTATAGGTTAGCTTGAAAGCATTAGGATATGAGACATTACAAGTATTGCGAAGTCTTGAAGATGTGAAGAAGCAAGGAGCTACAACGACAACGATCATCCTTCCACTTGAGGTTAGTGATATTTGACTTGAACTATTTCATTCCCTAACGTATCTTTCAAGTCGTGCATATTGAAAACATAACTGCGAAGCATATATGAACTCTAGATAGACATAGTATTAAGGAATACAATACGAGGTTTATTGCTTAACCATTAAACTTTGTATATAAGACATCACCATAATCATTTAAATGCTATTGTGATTATGTATGGGTATGAGATGAGGATTTCATCCTAGGGAACAATGTTTACATGTGTTCTAAGGAAGTAAGTTCATAAACTTGTTTGTGAACCGAAAAGAAAATTGCCAGGAGTTATTGGTTTTGTTATTCATTGCATATCTTATGAACAACCAATATGTGTGATAGAGTATAACCGCTCACAACTTGTTGTGTTCTTGGTAGAACTATTCACAAAGTCAACTGAATCTTTGGGAAGCTAGTGTGACTATGCGTAGTACTCACATGGAGGTAGAACCGTAAACCCATGATTGTGATTGAATGTTGGTTTGATCAATCACATAGTTCTTGAAAGTCAGATGAACCAATTCTAAACTTGTTTGGAAGTGTGGCAAATCGTTTTCAAGGTTGTAAGTGTGAAAGAGAACTTACAAAGTAAAGATGTCGACAAACTTTGAACACGTGCTGTGAATGTTTATTTCTATAATTGTTCAAAGATATTCCTTAACGGCTAAGGGAAGAGAATCCCAGGATCGAAACATAAGTAAGTTAAGAATCTTTTAATTAAGGTTATTAATTTAAATCTGTAGGGAAATTACAGAATTAGTAATGTGCATTTACTGATTAGATTTTCCAAGAGATTTCGATTGTTATTTTTGAACAGAGCATTTCCATGAATTACGGAAACCGAATTTTTGCTTTAATGAATATCTTGAGAGTATTTTCGGTTTGGAAATTACTTGGTGTCTAAACTTCATTGTCTATAAATACACGAAGTTTGCCTTTCTAGCAAACTAATCCTTCGTAACAACATACTTCCTCTTTTGTCTTTGTTACTGGTGTAGCCGCCTATAGGAGAGGAGAGTAATCTAATTAGGTGAAATCTCTTATGACCGCTCAGTTTAAAGTCTTCTTTGGGGTTGAGAAGCTCTGGCGCGACCCGTTGGTGGGAAACTAGATAATTGCGGTTTATCTTTGTTTTCAATTGATTTGATTCACTAACGGTGGTTGAAATATGATTGCACCTAGTTTGTTTATTCTTGAGAATATTCTCTTCTGATATAAGATTAACTCAAACTAGTTCAGAGTTTCGACAGGAATCTTCAGACTGTTGTTAGTTCTAAACACGATCTTGTGATAATCCTTTGTTAACAGACTCCGTTCTGTGCGTGATTAATCACAAGAGATTCAAGTGATTGTGTGCAGGTTTTTATTGAAGATTTAAGAAGATTTGAAGAAAAAGAAGATATTGAAGATCTGACTTGGGTTTTATAATATTTGGTGTGCACAATACTTGTTTGGGTAAAAGAAGATCCAATTAATAATTGGTTTATCCTTGTGGTAGATTGGATTGATTAATTGAGTAGATCAGCATCAACACGGTTCTTCGGATTAAAGGTGTTGTTAGCTTAATGTTAATCGATTACCTCTGGGTGATTGAACATAAGATAGATCTATACCCGACGAAGGAGTTTATATTAAGATAAACGGAAGAACCTTTGTCCGACTCATATCACTTGGTTGAATAGAGTTGATACCAAATAGAATTCTTGTTCCTTTACTGTTTGGAATACAAACCAAAGGGATTGTTCCAAGTACGTGACTTATTCATAAGTCGGAGGCGTGGGAATACATACCGAACTAGGTGAACTATAAGGTTAGTTACTTGGTCTCAACTATACGAAGTTAAGTGTAATTTTGTGTAGCTGCTTAATCCTGAGAGTATTCAATTCTGGACTAGGTCCCGGAGTTTTTCTGCATTTGCGGTTTCCTCGTTAACAAAATCATGTTGTGCCATTTTCTTTTATTTTTCGCATTATAATTGGTTTATTATAATTAAAGTAAATTACACAAACGTTAATTCCTATTTACTTGATAAGAAATCCTATTGTGTTTAGTTAAGTCCGAACCTTTATATCAAGTAAACATACTTCGTTGTTGTATTGTCTCGATCTCGTATCCATAGAAGATCACACGAAGTGTGAACCGATTAGTTGTATTGTCTCGACTCAGTCCATAGACAATCACTTTCGGAGAAAGGACTTATAGGTAGGAATAGTTTTAGCTTGAGGTATATTTGGGTACCCTCGCCTTTTCAGCTTTTATTGTGGAAAACCAGGTCACTTGCAAAGGAATTGCAGATATCTTAAACGAGATACAACCAGATCTGATTCTGTTAAGATGACCAGATCTGATGTTCCAAACTGGAGAAAAAATGAGTCTCATAGTGTCAGTTCTTCTAGTATTTCCTCTAAGAAATTTCATAATTATATTGGGGAGAAAAATAAATATGTTTCTCCAAAATCTACTCAGAAATGGGTACCAAAGAAGATCAATAAAGCAACGAGTACTATAAAGAAGGATCTCCCAGACAAGAGTTCGACAAGGGATAACATCTTAAAAATGTATGGAACAATTATCGAAATTTTCAAGGAAGTTGTTAAATTCCTAGAGTCCATGCATGATTTTGTTTCGAATACCTGTGGTGAGCAAGATTTTGTTCACCTCAACACAACCTGATTGTGTTGGAAGTGCATCCTCACCAACAAGCCCTTAAATGCGGCGAGGATTGCAAAAGAATTGGGGCACGCATATTATGTTGGGTATTTTTTTATATGTGGAAGCTTTTTGCTTTAGCCAAGTTCATCTTTACTCGTGACGAAAGTCATGGTGATTATTTCAATACCTTGAAAAATTGTTTTGATGCTAATAGTGTGTGAAAACGGCTATTGTCATTATAGAAGAATGTTTTAATGATTGAAATGAAGAGTCGAGATTATGTAACCATCTTTGGATATAAGCATATAGAGTGTGTTCGCACAGTAGTGTATAAATCCATAAACCGAGAACCAAGAGTATGCATATGTGTGTATACGAAATTGGTGAAGGAGACAGGTTAAGTATGCGTACCTGTATGCATACTGGCGGAAGTTTTCCAACTGAAAAATTCTGTTGAGTTTGGGAATTAACAAGCTTTTAACTGCTCACCTTAAGTATGCGTACCCGTACGCATACTAGCGAAAGTTTTTGAACCGAAAATTTCTACGTAAGTACGCATACCCGTACGCATACTTAACTGGTTACTTTATCAAATCGGTCATTTCATGAACTTAAACATTTAAATTATAAGGAATGCAATCTTTGCAAACCATGGCTATAATGTTCATGATTGATTCAAGTGAATCAAACCAATTTTACTTCAATTGTGTTCTTGTGTAATTCTATGAGAATATATCAATTGAACAACTCTTTAATTAGTTTCATTTGAGTCATTTAAACTAATTATGGTTGATGAATATGGCTAAATACCACGTGAATAATTCTTAATTACCTAACTTGATTTGTGATTGAAATTCTTAAACATAACAGGTTAGACGCAATATCAAAGCCATTGGATGCTGGTTTTTATTGTCAAAGAAACTTTTTCATACACTTATGGTAACCATTCTTGGTGTAAATCCTTGTGTAAAAAGTTATTCTTACTTCTAAGCATATCAATTCTTGTTTATACAAGTTTGTATCTTAGAAAAGATGATCACAATACTTGATCTTCATGATTACATTCTGTGTATCGTTTACCATGAGATAATTCTAATTTTTTTTGGTAACACGATCTCGTGAAAAACTTTCAATGATTGGTCCTTAGCTCGTATCTCCTTGTGGGATGTCTAAAATCCAATATATAAATCCTTCTCTATGGAGTAAGGTCACTCCTGTTGTTATTTAGGGAATGACATTTTATGGGGAGAGTTCTTTTTCACACTTGTGCTTAATTGCCATATCTTTGAGGGGAGAAGCGATTGTGGAACATGTAGGATTTAACTTGTATCTTAATAAATTCCTTGATGAAGTCACTAAGTTTCGACTTTGTGATATCATCTAAAGTAAAGTTGATATGTTTTCTTTTGGTCAAGAAGTTTCTCTATGAAAATTTCATTAGGATCCCACTAATTTTCGTACCTTTGCCAATTTATATTGACAAAAGGGGAAGAATTATTTTGTATTACATATACATATGGTTTACGGATCATTATGTAAGGGGGAGTGGTTTTCATTATGAGATGAAGTATTGAGTAAGAGGGAGTGGTATATATCACCGTAGTATTATTGTCAAAGTTTTGATACAATTGAATGTTTATGATGTGTAATAATATTATGATGGATCTTCAACAAGTACAGGATGAGCACACACATAGTTGAAGAACCAAGGAAATCAAGCATGTCGTATTTTGGAGCTGTAATGCTTTTAACAAGTACAATCCGTATGTAAAATGGTTTTGTCACTAAAATTGACAAAGAGGGAGATTGTTAGAGCATTGCTCGGTTGAACCCACTAGCGTTGGTGTGTCAAGTTAGTTGTCAATTTTAGTTTCCAAAATGCATTATTGATTTAGTATGCTATAGATAGTTTCGGACTAGATGAAGTCGAAGAAGTAGAATCGAAGCTATCCTTGACGGATGAAGTTTGAAGACTACAAGAAGACATCAACAAGGACTTCATCAACAAAGGTATGTGGTAATTTATTTCACTTGGATTCTTGTTCAATTCTACCTTTCTAATCTATCGAAACAAATGCTCACTCTATGGAACAATTCCTATGACGGTAAATGTACACTTATGTATATATACTTGAGGTTATTTGAGCCACGACTTTTGTGCCAATAACCTTTATCCCTGGAAAGGTTCTCATGCTATAGTGAATGACCCTACGAATTCAACGAGCCAGAATCACTCAATTCCGAGTTATAACGATGAAGTTATGAGTGATTTATTAAAGTAACAGTTATAAGTGTTGCTGTAACTGTTACAGTTTGTTAGCATGGACTGCTTGTAACGGTTCACGGACTTGGGCCCAATTACGTGACTAGAAGTCTTTTCTTAGTCAAATTAGTGATGTTTCCTTATCTAGGCAAGATGGCTATTAAAGTATAACCTCCGTATATTAATACTCTATATAGTAATAACCTCTACATATTGATACAAATCATAGTCCCAATTTGGGAAATCTTACTTTGATCAACCTCTATGTATTAATAACCTCCGTATATTAATAATTTTTTGCTTGTCCCAGAGTATTAATATACGGAGGTTCTACTGTAATCCAAACATATTTGATTACCATATTAAAGTGTTTGTGATAACTTTTACTTCCTGCCTAAGTTAAAATGTGATTTATTCACATAAATACAATATTTGCTAATTAATTATTTATTTAATTATTTTGGAAAGAGTTGTAACTTAGGAAAGACTCCCAAAATTATGAGAGTCTTGAAAAAGGAAAATAGCTTTGCTTAGTTTTCAAGTTATCTTTTCACTATAAATTACGGATTCGTGAGTGCTACACGTTTTTTATCCCTTTTGGAAAATTGGTGTAAGATGATAAGGTTGTTTTCCATGTCTTCTGTTCTTCGTGAACAAGAGTGAGATAAAAGTCTTTTTATTGGGGATCACACAGCCGAGTTGGATTTAATCTTCGTGATTGATCATATAACTTGTAATCTAGGTTTTTCACCTCTTGTCTATTCTAAGTTCTTCTCTTCTAATATAAGACCATTCAAGAGTTGTTGATCATAAGCCCTAGGTTTTGTTAGATTTCGTTTCCGATCGTATACCAACACTTTTTAGTCGAAATCGGAAGCTAGAAAGAAAAACTTCGATTAAGGCATCTCGTAAAAATCCTTAAAAAGTTTTGAACAAGATATCTCTAGATTTATTCTAGTTGTTCTGGTTGTAGAATTATTAGGGATTTCTTAACTTGGAAATTGATCTTTGGAATCACCCAAGTTCACTTACGAAAATCAGGTTCACAGACTTCTTGTGAGTACGCATACTGATTGTAAGTTAAAACCCTAATCTACAAGTTTGTTTTGATTTCACTACTTTTATTTGGTAGTTGTTCACAAACACAAGATTTACAAAACCTTGATTCACATCTAAAGGGAAATCAAACTGGTAATTTTGTGCAAAAAAAAGATCGAATCGTATTAATCGGGTTGTTGTATCTTCTATAGAGAGCCTTAGGTTCTGCTAGAAGATTTACAAGAAGAATTCCTAAAGACAATTGGTGTTGTGCTAGGAGTTCTATAAGTGCTTGAATACAGCTGAAGCATGTATTACATATAGTCCGAATAGGTAGTAGGATATTGGTGTAAACAGCTTATAATCAGTGTGTGTTTATTCTGGACTAGGTCCCGGGGTTTTTCTTCTTTTGCGGTTTCCTCGTTAACAAAATTTCTGGTGTCTGTGTTATTTATTTTCCGAATTATATTTTATTTATATAATTGAAATAATACATGTTGTACATTAATCAGTCATAGTTGTTAAATCCGATCTTGTTTGTTGGATAAGACTTGATTGATCTTGAACGATTGATTTTGTTATTTTCACATTGTTAGACCACTCTGGACTAACCCTGTTTTAAGTGGAAACTGTGTTGAAATATTCCTTTAGTGATTGTAACTTAAATAGGTTTATACACGGTGGATATTGAATAGGTTGTGATTAACACAAAAGATTTTGGTTCAACAACTTCGTACTGAAATAAGTTTTACGGACTTGTTTCTGTTTAACTCTGATATTGTTGAAATAGAGATATAACTATTTGATATACTTTCCTATAGATTGAGTTTGACTGTCTAGTTGATTCTATTGAAAGTATATTGAAGAAAGTCCTCCCAGATTGCCAAACGAATTGTTGGGTGTGGTTGTTAGACCCCCGCATTTTCAGTTGATATGAGAGTGTTCATATGGCTAACTTCGGTTAACTATTGTTGAGCCAACTATGTGGACACGTTTGGGTAAGGTTACTCATACCTAAATGAAGTCACATTTCATTTGTGTATAACAAGCTAAGTTCGATCTAACGGTTGAAATATATTAGCTTGACTCTAATCAGGTTTTCATCTAACGGTGAATATTGAATGCTTTCTTATCAAGGTAGCACTGATTGCAAACTATGTGAAGACTGTATAAGGGAGAACTCTAGCAACTGGGAAACCTAATCCCTATACCTCATGTGTGATACTAATTGCGACTAGAGTCGATTCTCCTTTAACCTAGGTTTTTCCTAAAACCATTATAGGTTAATGACTTAAAGACTTCATTGGTATTCTGAAGCCAGACCCAACTATTTTCTCCGTAGTTGCTTGTTCTGATCTTACTTTGTTCTATTGATGAGTGCCAAATATTGTATATATTTATCCCTTTTTGTTGGCATTTTAACTCATCTTTTGTGCATTAATTCTACATTTTATCCCATATTCTGTATTTTCATTGTTTTCAAGAATAAATATTTTTCTTACTTAATTTTGCATTTTTAGGTAATGAATAAAGTCTGGATAACTTGCGGAGCGGAAAAGAGTTGAAGAGTAGTGAAAAGCCGGAAGAAATTACGCAAGGAAGCCGCGAAGAATGGTGCGCACAAGACCAAAAAGCTAGGAATGGGCTCAAGAAGGAAGAATTGTTCTTAAAGAAGATATGGGCTTGGCATACCCAAGGCCCAAAACCCTTACCCAAACCCATTTTCTATATCCATACCCGCCTCCATTCTCAGCCGTTAGATGGGATTACATCGAAATCCAATGGTCGCTTCAGTAGAGTGCATCAAGATCCGAGGTTCTTGTCAAACACCATAATGCCTAAATTCCAAACCTTTAGATTAGATTGCAGTTGAATCCTACGGTCGCTCCTATGCCTGTGCATCAAATCTCGATACTTCCGCTTAACACTACAGTACCTAACCCCATCTAGAGCCGTTAGCTTCGTTGCATCTCACAATCCAACGGTCGATACCAGATTCTTCTCTCTTAGCCGTCCGATGCAACTCATATCACATAATCCAACACTCTTCATACGCGGACATCAAAACTTGATGATCCACCTCACACCGAATCGATAGAACCTTATACCCAAACAGAAAAGAAAGAAAACCTAACTCTTCCATCTTGTTCCTTCTTCTTCAACCGTACCATCACCATGTCCGCCATCACCACCACCTTCTCCCCTGTCATCTCCACCAAACGCCGCCAACAACTCTCTCCACCAAACCGTATCTACCCACATCATCCCCCATACCCTACATACATCTCTAGCCACCTATTTTACCCATTTCCCCTCTAATTTTCCCTTGAAACCCTAGGTGGGAAATTAGTAAAATAGGTGAGGCTATAAGACTGAATTGGAGCAGGAGAAGGACTGAGAGAAGGCAAAGAAGGATGGGTCGACGTCAATTTGAAGATTAGGTGAGTAATTTTAGGATTTTCAAAACCCTAATTTCAAAATTAGGGTTCATAAAAATTGGGTAGTTTCTGCTATAAATAGAGAGTGAGGTGTGTGTATGGAGGGGGATGCTGGGTTAGCCAGCTTCACTCTTGTAGAGAACTGGACTAGCCAGTTTCTCATTTATTTCATGTTTACACTGTTGGTTCATATGTTTATCATGTTTTTGTATTTGCTCACCATATGTGTGTTGTTTGAATTATCTTGTATGATGAATGTTAATGTTGTTTATATGTTGAGCATGAGCTAAATTGTTGCAGCTGAGGTTTAGATGAAACCTCAGTGCACTGTCTGATAGTGGAATGCTAGGTTAGAGCCTTAAGATGCATTGTTTTGATTGAGCAATGGGAGAAATTAGTGCTCATAGCAAGCTAATTCTCTTTCCATTCCATTTGTATGCTTAGTGCACTGTTTTGATTGAGCAATGGGAGAAATTAGTGCTCATAGCAAGCTAATTCTCTTTCCATTCCATTTGTATGCTTAAGATCCTAATTTCAACCTAGAATTGCATTGTTTGGCTAGGACACAAAGGTGGATTCTAAGCCTTGGCTTAGCCACAAATCCTTTACAATCACTTATAAATTCAATTCTGTTTTGCCCCCTGCTCAGCTAAATTTCTTAGCTATCTTGCTGTTTATTTCTTGTATTTTGAAGCTTGCTGTGCACTGAAATCAGTGCACTGCCTTCCCTGCCCTTGGCTCATAGCCTTGGTTCCTTGTTGTTTTACCATCTCTGTTTCACTGTCACTGCAACCTTGTGACCTTGCATTTAGTTTTGCATCAATTATCAGCATAGTGAAACTTCAACTATACACCCCAAGTCCCTGTGGAGATGACCTGTTCTTGCACATACACACTACAATGACAACTGTGCACTTGCAGTTTAACATGTAGGCCTTCTTATCCTCTGTCTTATTTTCTTACATTTTTAAAAGCCTACCATCTATCGTATTGAGTACTATCTTATCTAAGATTTGCTTGAGATTTAATCTCCGATAGGTAAGACAAAAAGTAGTCACAAACATCTTCGTCTCATCGTTTGTGATTCCACAATATCTTGTTTCGCTTCCATACGATTAAGATAATTGTGAGGTGATTGATATTACTAGGTTGTTCTTCGGGAATATAAGTATGGTGTATCAATTGGTCCCAGTTCACCTTGATTTATCAAAAGACGTAACAAAAAATCTTAGGCAGATTTATAAATTCATTAGACTTTTCTGTGTGAGATAGATTTGTTTATCAAGTCTTCGACTTTGGGTCGTAGCAACTCTTAGTTGTGGGTGAGATCAGCTAAGGGAATCAAGTGCGCAAAATCCAGCGTGGTTCTAGAGGCGTATGGAACACGACTGTACCTTAATTGGTGTGAGACTTGGTTAGGGCTCAACTACATTCCAGTACGAAGTTAACTTGTAGTAGGCTAGAGTATGTACCGGCTTAATACAGTGTGATGTTCAAATCTGGACTAGGTCCCGGGGTTTTTCTGCATTTGCGGTTTCCTCGTTAACAAAATTTCTGGTTTCTGTGTTATTTCTTTTCCGAAATATATTTTTATATAATTGAAATATCAGAGGTTGTACATAGTTCAATCAATAATATAATCCAACATTTGGTTGTTGATATAAATTGATTGACACTTGGATATTGGCTTTGGTATCATCCAAGTTATTTCTCATATTAATCCGACTCACAGATTTCTATCTGTTTGATTGCAAATTGATTTGAGAAATTGAGATATAACTCTTGGATGTATTTTCCTTGATTGAGTCTGACTGTCTAGTTGATTCTCTTGGAAATATATTGGAGTTAGTCCATACGGATTTCCTAAACGAAATATTGGATGTGGTTGTTAGACCCACAGTTTTTCAATTGGTATCAGAGCTGGCAAACACGGTTAAGACCTCATAAGTCTGTGTTTGTAAAATATGACTCTATGGACAGTAGTGTTATCTCTGACAAACGCATCACTAGAAATAAAAGTTATGTTTCTATAAAATCTATGAAACAGAAAGACTTGTCGATCTCACATATAGATAAACATGCGGTTCATAAGAAACAAACAAGTATTTATATATGTTACCCTGACTATCTTACTGACGAGTCTGAATCTGAAGTAGAAAGAGAAGCATCCCAAGAAAGTGCGGCGATTCTTAAACTTGTTAGAATCCAGGCAGTTGAAATCAATAGGCTGAAACACAAGGTCAATACTTTGGTTGGTATGTTAAAAGATCGTGATTCCCAATTAAAGGTTCTTCGTGAGGAAAATGATGTTGTTTGTTCTTCCAGAACCTTAATCGAGGATAAAATCAAAGAAGATACTCTTGAAATAGAACGACAATTGAGTAATCTCTCTATTCAAGACAAAGGTCGTTCTGTGGAGTTTGTCATGCCAATCACTTCTGACTCTGCTGTGATATTAGAAAACATGTCTAGTTCTAATCATGTTTCTCTGATGAAAACAGCTTCAGAAGCTAAACTGCAAACCCTTCCTATAGCTAAAGAAATGCTTGGTTCTTCCACTGATCATGGAATTACCACGTCTCATGGAAGGAAGAAATCTTCTAAAGATGTATCTAATGCTACACACTCTGATCACTTCGGTGATCAGAAAGTATGTATTTTTTGTGATTCAAAAGGACATGTTCAACGAAAGAGCAAACTTAAGAATGACAATTACTTTGGTCGTTCAGTACTCTCCCTGTGAATTCTTCCAGGAAAGTCAGTTCAATATGCTCTTTAAAAGTTCGAACCAATTGTAGCAATAATACAAATCGTTCAAGGAGATTTCAGAAAGGTTCTTTTCAATCTTCTGTGAATAATGATGTTCAAGATGTGAAAAAGATACCAGTAGGTGGAAGCAACAATGAAGATATGAAGGAAAACCTTAATATGATAATTGAAGGGTACAAGGATCTTATCAACAGGCTGTCAAAATCCTCCATACAAACTTCTTTTGTTAAGGATTCGAACTTAGTCTCATACTTTGATGATAGTAAGTTTTATCACATTACAAAGGTTTTCCTCCAAAAATTAAAAGGAAAAAGAGGATCAACCATGAACAATATTCATTTGATGAGCGTAATTTTTAGAGCATTGCTCGGTCGAACTCGCATGCGTTGCTATCTCAAGCATGTTTGTCAATGTTAGTGATCAAAACTATAAGTCTTGATTTCTAGTCTACTATAGCTAAGTCTCGGACTAGGATAGAAAGTGTAGTTGAGCTCAAGAACTCCATGGTGGATCATCATACAAGACGAAGAACTACTCAAGAAACTGGTGGAACTTTATCGAAAAAAAGGTATGTGGAGACTTGAACTTATCTATCACTCAAAAGTCTATCTACTCTATCTCCTATCTTGAGACAAAATCCGTTTTGCTATATAAACTTTGATTATACACATTTTCTATTTCGAGCCGAGTTTATCTCGCCTATCTATTTCTCGAAATATGTGTTGGTAAGCTTTTGCTTTGGCCAAGTTCATCTTTACCTAGTGATGAAAGTCATGTTATGTTTCAATCACTTTGAAAATTGCTTTGACTAAAAATGGTTTGTGAATAACAACTATATAACGTCCTCTAAGAATGTTTCAATGATTGAAATGAGAGTTTAGATTATATAACCAATGATGGATATAAGCATTGTTGTGGAAACACATATATGTATAAGTCCTTATTCCTTGAACCGAAGTTTGCGAACTTTGTTGATCAAGAGAACCGACACAAGAGCCGTGAACTAAGTCCGCGAACTCAGTCTGCGAACTGGTGGAAGTTCTCGACCCGAGAAAATCTTCTGGAGTTTGATAACTCCTTACGGGAACTTAAGTCCGCGAACCCAGTCCGCGAACTTGAGTTAGGTTATATCTAAAGAAGATTGTTTGTGAACTCATGTTTATTATATAAACTAAGGAATGCTAATTGCAAACCGTGGCTATAAATTTCATGAACCGATTCGAGTGAATCAAATCGTTTTTGCTTCGATTGTGTCTTGTGTAGTTACATATGATTTCCTTGCAATTGAACAACTCTCTAACTAGTTCATTTGAGTCACTTGAACTAGTTATGGTGAAGAAGAATATGGTTGATATGAAAGTGCTCATATGGCTAACCATTTGGTTAATTATTGTTGAACCAACAAATGTACATGTTTGGGTACGGTTACACAAACCTAGAAACGTGCATTTCATTTGTGTGTGACAAGCTAGGTTTTCGATATAACGGTTGAAATATATTAGCTTGAATCTAATCAGGTTTTCATATAACGGTGAATACTGAATGCTTTGTTACCAAGCTAACATTGATTGCAGACCTTTATTTGAAAGACTATATAAGGGAGAACTCTAGCAACTGGGAAACCTAATCCCCACATCTTACGTGTGATACTAATTGTGTAAGCTAGAGTTGATTCACCTTTAACCTTTGGTTTCTTCTTCTAAACCAGGTTAACGACTTAAAGACTTCATTGGGATTGTGAAGCCAGACCGATACTACATTCTCGTAGTTGTGTGATCTGATATTGCTATTTCTATCGTATGAGTACAATCACAAAGATTGGCTTGAGATTGATATCTCCGATAGGCAAGATATAAAAGTAGTCACTTCGTCTCATCGTTTGTGATTCCACAATATCTTCTTTCGCCGCGTCGAATAACATTATTGTGAGGTGATTGATAATACTAGGTTGTTCTTCAGGAATATAAGTCCGGGTTATCAAGTGGTTCCTGTTTACCTTGATTTATCAAAAGATGGAACAAAACTTGTATGTATATATTTGGGGAGACGGATTTATCTATTATCGTAGACTTTTCTGTGTGATACAGATTTGTTTATTAAAGTCTTCGACTTTGGGTCATAGCAACTCTTAGTTGTGGGTGAGATCAGCTAAAGGAATCAAGTGCGTAGTATCCTGCTGGGATCAGAGATGTAAGTAGCGCAACCGTACCTTGGATCAGTGTGAGATTTATTGGGGTTCAACTACAGTCCATACCAAAGTTAGTTTGTAGTAGGCTAGTGTTTGTAGCGGTTTAATACAATGTGTGTTCAATCTGGACTAGGTCCCGGAGTTTTTATGCATTTGCGGTTTCCTCGTTAACAAAATTCTGGTATCTGTGTTATTTCTATTTCCGCATTATATTATTTATCTTTGTAATTGAAATATCACATGTTGTGCGTTAGAATCAATCAATTGGAAATCTGACCTTTGGTTGTTGATTGAAATTGATTGATACTTGAACATTGGTCTTTGGTACCGTTCAAGTTATCTCTCTAGTATTTGATAAAGACTCGCAGATTTATATTACTTGAGTATAGATCAAATCGACAGATTGAGATATTAACTATTTGATATACTTTTATCTAGATTGAGTCTGTCTGTCTAGTTGATTCTCTAGAAAGTATATTGGAGTTTGTCCATACAGATTGCTAAGTGAAATATTGGGTGTGGTTGTTGTACCCCCGTTTTTTCAATTGGTATCAGAGCAGGCAAACACGTTTAAGACCTTACAAGTCTGTGTTTGTAGCGATCTGACTCTATGGACGATAAGAGCATCTCTAATAACGCAACATCAGTTCAGAGTCACTCAGGTGAGTTTCAAAGTCCTGAAGCTTCTAAAAAAAACTCCGTCTCTAGTCCCTCGACTGAATCTGCATTCAACTGGGAAAAATCCCTTGATGAACAGTTGGATGATCTTTCGGATGACAGTGATTCAGAAGAAGGACAAAGTATTGATGAGGAAGTTGCTCAATATATCAAGTTGTTTGACCGTGCTTTAAAAGAAAAGAAGTCAACAACTTGTTTGAGTAAATACATGGCTCCTCTTTGTCAAGAAAACAGAAAATTGAGAAAACTCTTTAAAGGATATGATGGTGGATATAAACTCTTACAATCTATCGTTAAATCTCGTGAAGAAGATGTACGCATAAAAGGGTCCGAATGTGACAATCTTCTCCGAAATCTCTTTGTGTTGAAAGAAAGACTTTCAGAAGCTGATGCAAGATATGACTCTCAACAAAAATGTTTTAATGACAAAGAACTTAGTCTTCTTGCCAAAGAAAAACCCTTGGAGACTGACCTTGCAACTGCTCTTGATAAAGTGAAATCACTGGAAGAGAGTCTGAGTAGATTCAATTCTAGCTCTACAAAATTATCTTATATGATTGGAGCGTGTAAAGAACATCGTGATACACGTGGTCTGGTCTATAAAGGAATAGACGCTCCAAAATCTAGTAAGATCAATCTCGTTAAATCTATTGATAATTCTTCATGTGAAAAACCGTTCACAGCCCGTAATGTGCCTAAAGACAAGGATTGTGCTCCTTCTAAATATACTCACATGAGAACATCTAAGAATAATTCCTTTAACTGCTATTACTGCGGAAATAAAGGACATTCTGAGCGAAAATGTCGTTTTCGTTTAAGGAATGAAAAACTTCACAACATTCTTGCATGGGTGTCTAAAGAAGTTATTAAACCTGTCTCTCATATTGTTGGAGTAAAAGGCATTTTCAACAATCAAGAAAAATACTATCATAAGTATTTTCTTAATTGTGCTCCTTTTGAGACAAAAAATGCCTACAATGGTAGGAGGAATAACGACATAAGAGCAACTGACTTCTCAAATAACTCTGAAAAGAGAAAAAGGCATAGAAGAAAGAAAGAAAGGTTGAGTTCCTTGTCTCTCCCTGAAGAAGGCTGCGGATCCAAGACTCCTGCTCCAGATTTCATACATATCAGTAATCGAGTCTCGGAACTTAAGATCAACATAAACAGACTCAAACGGAGCATCAAAAAAACATGGAAAGCGGTTGGCTCAGGTACTCCTAGTTGCTCTCTTGATAAAAATCCTTCAACTATGTCGAGTGATTTGTCTCTAAATCCCCTTGAAGGAGAGAAAGAAGAAGTCAACATTGATGAGAAAAATGCTCATCTTAATACGCCATGACTGCTCAATGGAGCATCCCTCTTTTAGATAAAGAAGGATGCTCATGGGTCTCAAGAAGTTCATCTTGAGAAAGTTGTCAAGGTTGTATGATATCTTTGGTTTTCACGTAGTTGATGATCTTAAAAATCTGTTGTGCCTCACTCCAGTTTTTTTCTTCTTGAAGAAAATTCTGATCATCCTCTTTTGAGAAAAATTCCTTGTTTGATCGTCCTTCCTCCAAGTATTTTCTCCTCCATTCTCCTTGGTCACGAAAGAGTTGTGACCACGTGTGCACGTACACCTGACCCACACGGACGTCAATTTTCCTAGGGTTTTCATGGAACTTCTTTATATTTATACGTGTCATAGTTTGGTACATTGTTCCATAAGGTCAAAAGATTATACTGAATTTTTCTGTATATACAATGGATAGAGACACCAAAGATGGTGAAGTCAAGAAGGCCAAGACTATCGAGTTTCACAAGAATCCTGTTTTCATAACATGTTATCATGTTATTGATCATAAAAACAAACAACCAGTTCATATGCTGTCACAATTGGTAGGAAATCTTCTTCGATATTTTGAGATCTTACGTGAACAACTCGGAATTGCAACAAGGAATCTTGATTTTATGAAAAACGAACTGAAGAAAGCAATTGATGAGCTCGTCCATGTTCAATCTCTAGTTGCTGACGGGGTTTAGTGTTTTTCAAATCATGTTCTCCTAAGAGATAGTTTGCCTAGTAAATCGTCTTTTTTGATTGTGTTTAGAAGAATAACTAGAGTTTGGAATAGCCATTATTGTGATTACACATAGCTATGTCCAACGTTTTCATCTTCATGTTTTTAGGTTTATTTTTTTAAATTCTAAAACTGTTTGGAAGATGATTTTTGCAGTATTAATATTTATGGTTTTATATATTGCAAGTCGTTATGGGATATGTGTGTTTGCGTCCGTGAACTATGATTGTCCCATATCTTGTCAAAAGTAAAGTCTTTCATAAGTCGATATGCATTTATTGATAAAAGAATGAATAGACTTTTGACAAATACAAAAGTTAAGCCTATTATGTCAATTATTGATGGAGGATACCTTAAAATCTTTTGTTTACAAGGATTATGTCTATTGAATGTCGTTATGCGAGTAATGATGGAAAATAAAATGAATCCTTGTGTATTTCGTAGTATTGATCTTCCCTGATCCATATTTTTTGTATATATTGTGTTGTTCCCTAAGGTGTCTTATGTTGAGCACTATCGACTGAATTGATTATTTTCTTATGATTAGCTTAGTTGTTGCTCCGTGAGGTACTTTATGTCGAGCATGACCAATTAAATTGATTACTTTTTGTGGTTAATTTGGTTGTGTATTCCGATTAGATTAATTATGTGTTCTCTTATGATTAATCTAATTGAGTACTTTTGAGTCTCCATAAGTTCACTTATGTTGAACATTTCCGATTAAATTAATCATAGGTTCTCTTTTGGTTAATTTAATTGAGTATTTTTGGATTCAAATTCATACTCGTATGTGATTTTTTATGTCCAAAGAAACCCTTCTTTTCTTTCGAAATTAAGGTCGCTCTTGTCGTTCTTTCGGGAATGACATTTTATGGGGGAGAGTTCTTAATTGAACTTGTGCTTAATTGCCAAATCATTGTGGGGAGTGCAGCTGTGGAATATTATAGGGGTTATCTTGTATCTTTAAACTCCTTGATGAATGCATTTAGCTTCGGCTTTATGATTGCATGTAAACAAGATGATATATGCTTTCTTTTGGTCATGAAATATCTCTTTTGGAAATTTCATTAGGATCCCGTTCTTGTACCTTTGCCAATTTTATTGATAAAAAGGGGGAGAATTAATACGTAGTTCGCACTATAAGTACATATGGTTTTCGGATCATTATGTAAGGGGGAGTGGTTTCCATGTGAGATGGATTATTTACTAAGGGGGAGTAATACATATCACCATAGTATTGTTGTCAAAGTTGTGATACAATTGAACTTTGATGATGTGTAATGATACTATGACACTGTATAACAATGATCGAGAATTATGTTTTCTCATTGTTATAGCTACGGATTTTCAACAACGACGATGCTGAAATTACAACCTTTGGGATCATTGGAGTACTTGGAAGTGACGAAGATTTCGAGTAATGTTGAAGATTAGACATGTGGAATAGGAGCTACATAAGTTTCTTTATCTTTTTTTTATTTCATATGTATTGATTGTTTTGTCACTAAAATTGACAAAGGGGGAGATTGTTAGAGCATTGCTCGGTCGAAATCGCATGCGTTTCTATCTCAAGCATGTTTGTCAATGTTAGTGATCAAAACTATAAGTCTTGATTTCTAGTCTACTATAGCTAAGTCTCAGACTAGGATAGAAAGTGTAGTTGAGCTCAAGAACTCCATGGCGGATTATCATACAAGACGAAGAACTACTCAAGGAACTGGTGGAACTTCATCGACAAAAAGGTATGTGGAGACTTGAACTTATCTATCACTCAAAAGTCTATCTACTCTATCTCCTATCTTGAGACAAAAGTCGTTTTGCTATATAGACTTTGATTATACACATTTGCTATTTCGAGCCGAGTTTATCTCGCCTATCTATTTCTCGAAATATGTGTTGGTAAGCTTTTGCTTTGGCCAAGTTCATATTTACCTAGTGACGAAAGGGCATGTTATGTTTCAATGACTTTGAAAATTGCTTTGACGAAAAATGGTTTGTGAATAACAACTATATAACGTCCTCTAAGAATATTTCAATGATTGATATGAGAGTTTAGATTATATAATCAATGATGGATATAAGCATTGTTGTGGAAACACATATATGTATAAGTCCTTATTCCTTGAACCGAAGTTTGCGAACTTTGTTGATCAACAGAACCAGAACAAGAGCCTTGAACTAAGTCCGCGAACTCAGTCCGTGAACTGGCGGAAGTTCTCGACCCGATAAAATCTACTGGAGTTTGATAACTCCTTCCGGGAACTTAAGTCCGCGAACCCAGTCTGCGAACTTGAGTTAGATTATATCTAAAGATGATTGTTTGTGAACTCATGTTTATATAAACTAAGGAATGCTAATTGCAAACCGTGGCTATAAAGTTCATGAACCAATTCGAGTGAATCAAATCGTTTTTGCTTCGATTGTGTCTTGTGTAGTTACGTAAGATTTCCTTGCAATTGAACAACTCTCTAACTAGTTCATTTGAGTCACTTGAACTAGTTATAGTGAAGAAGAATATGGTTGATATGAAAGTGCTCATATGGCTAACCATTTAGTTAATTATTGTTGAACCAACAAATGTACATGTTTGGGTACGGTTACACAAACCTAGAAACATGCATTTCATTTGTGTGTGACAAGCTAGGTTTTCGATCTAACGGTTGAAAGATATTAGCTTGAATCTAATCAAGTTTTCATCTAACGGTGAATACTGAATGCTTTGTTACCAAGCTAACATTGATTGCAGACCTTTATTTGAAAGACTATATAAGGGAGAACTCTAGCAACTGGGAAACCTAATCCCCACAGCTTACGTGTGATACTAATTGTGTAAGCTAGAGTTGATTCACCTTTAACCTTTGGTTTCTTCTTCTCAACCAGGTTAACGACTTAAAGACTTCATTGGAATTGTGAAGCCAGACCGATACTACATTCTCGTAGTTGTGTGACTGATCTTGCTATTTCTATCGTACGAGTACAATCACAAAGATTGGATTGAGAATTATATCTGGTAGGCTCAGAAACCTACAATAATAAACTGCAAGTGCACGGTGTCTAACTAGTAGACAATGGAAAGTACAAGGCGTTCCCACGAGGAGTGTGAAATACTCTACCAACTAATACCAAAAAAACTAAGTAATCAAATATGATGCTTTTGAGTGTTTTCAGAAATTCAGACAAAATGATAGCAAAATAATAAAAATGTAACCAAAGATGTGAAAGTGTTAAGGTTTCGGGAATCCGTTGTAGGAAAGTTATTTGTATTCAATTAAAAAATCTCTAATTTACTCATGTAAAATAGCAAACCTAGATACTAGTACACGAAAGATATTTCATTAAGAATCGTTGACAAGAATTATCATTTTCAAAATGGTAGTTTGTTGTCACCTTAATGTAGAATTCTTAAGCACCAGATATACATGGCATAAATAGTCAAATGAAATTGATAATTCAATTATTCCAAAGGTTCAATGAGTTCTTCTACTAATCTAACTATGGACTATACATGGCATAGAACATGAAAAATATAGCTAGAAGGTGAAATATTGAAAGAGAATCACAAACATTATCATTAAGTTCAATTGGTAGAAACTTTATTCAAGAACATAAAATAAATCACCTACAACTTCATCCGTTCACCCTAACATGGATTAGCTAGACATGGTTTTCTCAAAAAACCATAAATCAATATAAATAAATCAAACTCTAGCTAAAAAAAACGAA
>NC_039367.1:10899607-10926985 GCF_003573695.1 Papaver somniferum | reverse complement strand
CCCCCCCCCCCCATTTTCATTTTGAAACAACACATAAATATAGCCCACAGATGAATTCACGTCGTCGCCACATCATCTCCCAAGAGAAGTCAGCCACATGTAATGAAATACACTCCGCCCAATAATATTATGTCGCGTGTCATAATATGACGAAACATTGTAAAGTATCAGCGAATATCCACTTTCCATAGTATATGAAACCACCAAGGAAATGAATTAATTTCATTTAAAAAACATGATATTTTCTTGCATGTGCTGGGCCCACCTTAACTGTATTTGCACAAATGACGTTATTTGATCTCAAACATTCCTCCAGATTCTTTATATATATATAGCAAGAGAACTTATGTAAGGACAAGATATGTTAATCTTTCATTTTTCTTCATTTGCACTTCATTTTCACGTGGTCATGGAGGTGATATTCTTCCATTCTTATGCTAACAATAATAAAGTCACTCTTGACCAATCTTAGGTGGCATTAGTGTGCTGACGTCGACTCGCTTCAACACGCATTAATTGAAGAGCAAATTAAAACTTGTCTGCCCATTGTGACCTCGGCTGTGAAATAATTCTATGCTGCTGATATATATGGAGATACCAGGCCAACATAATAAGTGTTGCTGATATATAGAAATACCTGGCCAGCATAATAAGTGTTGCTGATATATAGAAATACCAGACCATCATAATAAGTGTTGCTGATATATAGAAATACCAGGCCAACATATTTGATCATTGTGGTTGCTGATACATGGAAATACCAGGCCAACCCCATTTCAGCATTGTGGTTGCTGATACATGGAAATACCAGGCCAACCACGTTTCATCATTGTGATTGTTGATACATGGAAATACCAGGCCAACCACATTTCATCATTGTGGTTGCTGATATATGGAAATACCAGGCCAACCACATTTTGCAATTTTCGTCGCAAACACCATTAAGTCTCACATTTTGATGTTTATTCGCTGGATGATCGAATTCACTTGTACTTTCTATAAAATCACTAAAATAGTATTAGCAACTAAAATATTGTATCCTAGCTAATATAAATATGGGCATAAAATGTAGCATTTACATGCTTATCAACACCCCCACACTTATATTTTTCTAGTCCTCGAGCAAAACAGAGATATTTGCAATAGATCTTTTTTTTTTAAAAACAAAAATCCTAACAAAAGTGTCACTCCCCCACACTTAAACATTATATTGTCCTCAATGTAATTGAGTCATCCAACGTAGGAATTAAGGTGGGAAATTCTAAAATACATATGCAAAAACTAAAGAACTAAAAATAAAAGATAGAGTGCAGGGAACAAATCTGATGGATTGACTCCCATGAAGCGAAATGTATTTGTTTCCCGACTTGCCAGTAGCATGTTCTCAAACAATGTGGGGTTGGTACCCCAAGGTAAGCTGCGAATTATATATATAAAGCCTGAAGAGTTAGGGATCAACTAAATAATCTGATTAGTTCAAAACACGAACCTACAGTAAGAAAGATTAATACCCAGAGAGATAAAACTGAATTCAATCTTATTTAAAGCATAATTCGAACCTTGAATATGAAGTAAATCAGATTCGCAGATGATTACTAAAGATTGTCTAAAGAATTGAACAGTTATTGTACTCCCTAAATCTGGTTTTAAGTCAGCGGAAATAACTTCCACGACTGATATTTTTTTTAAATTCACTCGCTGAACAAGGCCTCAATGGAGCAATAATATCACGACTCTTAGACCCATTATCATCTAAAATGGTTTCATTATGAATATCATCAAGACGAAAAAAATTCAGAACTTAATGGATTATGGGTCAAGATAGGAGCATTCTCGACTGATTGAACTAGTCGAGATTCGGACTGAACTAGAGGTTCTAGTTTGGGATTCCATTTATTAGTGTCTAGCAGTGGTGTGGAGTCTAATAAGGCATTGACTTCACAAATAACACTATCATCATCAAAATCATACCCAAAATGAGCTAAGCAAACCTCTAATGGATCTTCCAAGTGACTCTTGTAATGTTTTGCGAGTGCATACTTTCTTTTCGCCCGCACTTCAAACTAAAGTACCTAAAAAAAATCAAACAAACTGCGTAAAAAGAACTAAAAGAAAAATAAAAAATAAATTATGTACAAAAATTAAAAATAACCTATATACACTGATATCAACTAGTGAGTATTTTTCTACCACTCCCCGGCAGCGGTGCCAAAAACTTGGTAGTCTCGAAAACCTACAATAATAAACTGCAAGTGTACAGTGTCTAACTAGTAGACAATGGCAAGTACAGGTCTTTCCCACTGAGGAGTGTGAAATACTCTACCAACTAATACCAAAAAAAACTAAGTAATCAAATATGATGCTTTTGAGAGTTTTCAGAAATTCATACAAAATGATAACAAAATAATAAAAATGTAACCAAAGATGTGAAAGTGTTAAGGTTTCGGGAATCCGTTGTAGGAAAGTTGTTTGTATTCAATAACAAAAATCTCTAATTTACTCATGTAAAATAGCAAACCTAGCTACTAGTACACGAAAGATATTTCATTAAGAATCGTTGACAAGAATTATCATTTTCAAAATGGTAGTTTGTTGTCACCTTAATGTAGAATTCTTAAGCACTAGATATACATGGCATAAATAGTCAAATGAAATTCATAATTCAATTATTCTAAAGGTTCAATAAGTTCTTCTACTAATATAACTATGGACTATACATGGCATAGAACATGAAAAATATAGCTAGAAGGTGAAACATTGAAAGAGAATCACAAACATTATCATTAAATTCAATTGGTAGAAACTTTATTCAAGAACATAAAATAAATCACCTACAACTTCATCCATTCACCCTAACATGGATTAGCTAGACATGGTTTTCTCAAAAAACCATAAATCAATATAAATAAATCAAACTCTAGCTAATAAAAACGAAGAATAGAAAACAAAACTTAAAAACCCTTCTCTAGTTGCGGCACTATGGCCGACCCCCCCCCCCCCATTTTCATTTTGAAACAACACATAAATATAGCCCACAGATGAATTCACGTCGTCGCCATATCACCTCCCAAGAGAAGTCTGCCACATGTCATAAAATACAATCCGCCCAATAATATTGTGCCGCGTGTCATAATATGACGAAACATTGTAAAGTATCAGCGAATATCCACTTTCCATAGTATATGAAACCACCAAGGAAATGAATTAATTTCATTTAAAAAGCATGATATTTTCTTGCATGTGTTGGGCCCACCTTAACTATATTTGCACAAATGATGTCATTTGGTCTCAAACATTCCTCCAGATTATTTATATATATATATATATCAAGAGAACTTATGTAAGGACAAGATATGTTAATCTTTCCTTTTTCTTCATTTGCACTTCATTTTCACGTGGTCATGGAGGTGATATTCTTCCATTCTTATGCTAACAATAATAAAGTCACTCTTGACCAATCTTAGGTGGCATTAGTGTGCTGACGTCGACTCGCTTCACCATGCATCAATTGAAGAGAAAATTAAAACTTGTCTGCCCATTGTGACCTCGGCTGTGAAATAATTCTATGCTGCTGATATATATGGAGATACCAGGACAACATAATAAGTGTTGCTGATATATAGAAATACCAGGCCAGCATAATAAGTGCTTCTGATATATAGAAATACCAGGCCAACATAATAAGTGTTGTTGATATATATAAATACCAGGCCAACATATTTGATCATTGTGGTTGCCGATACATGGAAATACCAGGCCAACCCCATTTCATCATTGTGGTTGCTGATACATGGAAATACCAGGCCAACCACGTTTCATCATTGTGATTGCTGATATATGGAAATACCAGGCCAACCATATTTCATCATTGTGGTTGCTGATATATGGAAATACCAGGCCAACCACATTTTGCAATTTTCGTCGCAAACACCATTAAGTCTCACATTTTGTTGTTTATTCGTTGGATGATCGAATTCACTTGTACTTTCTACAAAAGCACTAAAATAATATTAGCAACTAAAATATTGTATACTAGCTAATATAAATGGGTATAAAATGTAGCATTTACATGCTTATCAATATCTCTGATAGGTAAGATATAAAAGTAGTCACAAACATCTTCGTCTCATCGTTTGTGATTCCACAATATCTTTTTTCGCCGCGTCGATTAAGATTTTTGTGAGGTGATTGATAATACTAGGTTGTTCTTCGGGAATATAAGTCCGGTTTATCAATTGGTTCCTGTTCACCTTGATTTATCAAAAGACGGAACAAAACTTGTAGGTATATCTGTGGGAGACAGATTTATCTGTTATCGTAGACTTTTCTGTGTGATACAAATTTGTTTATTAAAGTCTTCGACTTTGGGTCATAGCAACTCTTAGTTGTGGGTGAGATCATCTAAGGAAATCAAGTGTGTAGTATCTTGCCGAGATCAGAGATGTAAGGAGCGCAACTGTACCTTGGATCAGTGTGAGATTGATTGGGGTTCAACTACAGTCCAGACCGAAGTTAGTTTGTAGTAGGGTAGTGTCTGTATCGGCTCAATACAATGTGTGTTCAATCTGGACTAGGTCCCGGGGTTTTTCTGCAGATGCGGTTTCCTCGTTAACAAAATTCTGGTGTCTGTGTTATTTCTATTTCCGCATTATATTGTTTATATTTATAATTGAAATATCACAGGTTGTGCGTTAGAATCAATCAATTGGAAATCCGACCTTTGGTTGTTGATTGAAATTGATTGATACTTGAACATTGGTCTTTGGTACCGTTCAAGTTATCTCTCTAGTATTTGATAAAGACTCGCATATTTATATTTGCTTGAGTATAGATCAAATCGAGAGATTGAGATATTAACTCTTTGATATACTTTTATCTAGATTGAGTCTGACTGTCTAGTTGATTCTCTATAAAGTATATTGGAGTTTGTCCATACAGATTGCTAAGCGAAATATTGGGTGTGGTTGTTGTACCCCCGTTTTTCAGTAATGCTCATACTTGTGTTAATTAATCACAAGGGTTGAATTATTACTCACAAAAATCATGTTGAGTAAGATTTACTAATAATCAGGTATACTTTGGTAAAATGCCTTATGTTTAGTTGAGTTATTTTCTTATCGTCCATAGCTAAACTATTGTCTACAGATAAGATTTGCCTAAGTATTGTTTGTGTCTCAATAATCTTTTTGATTGTTTTGTAAAAGCTTTTGTTGCAACTAAGTTGCTTGCTATTCTTGTGCTCTAAATCTTTCTCTCCGTGGAAATATAAAATTTATTGAGCCAAAAAATTATGGAAGGAAATCTTCACATAGCAAAATTATACTGTTTTGTTTTACCTCGTAAAAGAGTACGTTATAGTTTTAGTTTTGTTTTTCTTTTGGATTCAGGTTGTGTTCGTACGGGTATCCATGTCTTACTTGTCACGAAATTCCTTTAGAAACCCTAGATGTTACCATCCCTAAGAAACCAATAAAATCGAGTCACGTACGCGCACTCTAGGTTATTTTATTTTTGTCAATAATGTCTTCACCTTCTCGCTCTTGTGATTTTTCAAGAGGTTTTTTTGATAAAGGTATTGGTTTCGAGTCCAGAGGAAAAAATGAACCTTAGTAGATGCTGATGGTGAAAATACGGATGCCTCATGCTACTACGCCTATTCTCGATGTGTTAAGAACTGAGTTGAAAAAGGTTAACTCTGACCTTGTTCTCATGAAAACACATGTTAAAGATATTCTCAATGAGGATATCTTCTCTAAAGAAGTAGTGGACGCTGTCAATCACAAGCTCAAAGGTCTCAAGACTTGTGAGGGTTCTGGAAAAGCTCTTTGATTTCAATTCATGAATCGTCTTTGTTGGCTTAGGAGTCTTTTTGTCTTTAGCTTGTTGATTTTTATTTTTTCTAGGAAACTTATTACGATAGTTTATTCTTGTGTTTTAAGAAGGATAGCTAGGGTTTAGAATAGCTTATTTTGTGATTACACATTGCTATTGCCAACGATTTTCATCTTGCAATATTTTTAGATTTATTTATTAAAATTCTAAAGTTTATTTGGAAGAGGAGTTTGCAGTATTAATCTTTATTGGTTTTATATATTGCAAAAAATTTCTATGGGTGTTTGCGTCCGTGAACTATGATTGTCCCATATATGTCAAAAGTTAAGCCTATTATGTCATTATGCAAATATTGATGTAAGATATGATGAACTTTTGATTGCAAAGAGTAAGTCTATGATATCATTATGCAAATATTGATGTAAAATAGAATGAATCTTTGAATATTCCGCAATATTGATCTTTCCCTGATCCACTTCCATGTGAGAGTACTGTATGGCTACATAAGCTCTCTTATGTTGAACATTTTCGATTAAATTAATTATGGGATCTCTTGTGGTTAATTTAATTGAGTTTTCTGGATACAAATTCATGTTTCATTTAATTTTTTTTCTGTATAAAGAAATCCTTCTTTTCTTGTGAAAGTAAGGTCGCTCTTGTTGTTCCTTTCGAGAATGACATTTAATGGGGGGGAGTTCTTTTTGAACTTGTGCTTAATTGCCAAATCTTTGTGGGGAGTGCGGACGTGGAATATTGTAGGAGTTTTCTTGTATCTTTATAAACTCCTTGATGAATACACTAAGTTTCTACTATGTGAAATCATCGAAACAAAGTTGATATGTTCTCTTTTAGTCACGAAGTATCACTATGATAATTTCATTATATATGATCCCACTAGTTTTCTTACCTTTGCCAATTTATATTGAAAAAAAGAGGGAGAATTAATGTGTATTTCACACTACAAATACATATGGTTTACCAATCATTATGTAAGGGGGAGTGGTTTTCATTGTAAGATGAAGTATTGACTAAGGGGGAGTGATACATGTCACCGTAGTATTATTGTCAAAGTTGTGATACAATTGGACTTTGATGCTGTGTAATAATACTATGACACTGTATAACAATAATTGAGAACAATTGTTTTTTTATTGTTATGGCTACGGATCTTCAACAACTATGACGCTGAGTTGAACACGTTCAGAATCAATGGAGTACTTTGAAGTGACAAAGATTTCGAGTAATGTTGAAGAACCAAGGAAATCAAGCATTTGGATGAGAATCTACAAAGTTTATTTATCTTGTAATCCAGATGTATTGATAGTCTTATCACTAAAATTGACAAAGGGGGATATTTTTAGAGCACTGCTCGGTCGAACTCGAGCTTTTTGTCAAGTTTAGTTATCAAAACTATAAGTCTTGATTTCTAGTATACTTATAGCTATGTCTCGGATTAGGATAGAATGTGTAGTTGAGCATTATACTTCACGAAGTTCATCGATTGAAGACGAAGAACTACTAAAGGGATATTCTGGAACTTCATCAACAATATGTGGAGACTTGAACTCATCTATCACTCAGAAGTCTATTTCTATTCTATCTCCTATTGAGACAAAAGTCAGATAGCTATATAGACTTTACATTATACGCATTTGATATTTCGAGTTGAGTTTAACTCGCTTACATATTTCTCGAAATATGTGATGGTACGCTTTCGCTTTAACCAAGTTGTACTATCTTCTTGACGAAATATGGTCATGTGAAAATTGCCTGGTAACATCTTACATGATATGTGTGAGACAGTCATTTGATGTAGACTCAGAATGTTTTGTATTGATCTATTGATCACTTGAATATTGCTTCAAAGCTAATAGTTTGTGTGAGACAACTATTCACGTCTTCCAAGAATGTTTCAATGATTAAGATGGTGTTTAGAACGATTAACCATTGATTGGATATAACACAGTACGCATACTTGTATGCTAATTGTTGCAAGTTATTCAAAGTCCGGGAATCATAGTACGCATACTCATATGCGTACTGGTTTGATAGTTGAAGTCCGGGAACCATAGTATGCATACCCATATATATGCATACCAGCTGAGAAGTTCAGGTCCGGGAATTCAACTTAGGTTGGTCACGTATGATAGTATGCGTACCCGTTCACATACTGGCAAACCCAAACCAAGTCCGAAACTGTAAGTATGCTTACCCCTTTGTATACTTGAGTAGGTTAAGTTCTAAAATCGGTTTGTTCATGAACAAATATATTTATATATTAAGGAATGAAATCTTTTGCAAAACGTGGCTATAATGTTCATGAATTGATTCAAGTGAATCAAAATCGATTTTGCTTCAAATGTGTCTTGTATACTTCTATGAAAATATAAACAATTGAACAACTCTATAACTAGTTTCATTTGAGTCATTTGAACTAGTTGTGATTAAGATGAACAAGGTTGATATGAAAGTGCTCATATGGCTAACTTCGGTTAACTATTGTTGAGCCAACTATGTTCGCACGTTTGGGTACGATTACTCATACCTAAATGAAATCACATTTCATTTGTGTATAACAATCTAAGTTCGATCTAACGGTTGAAAGATATTAGTTTGACTCTAATCAGGTTTTCATCTAACGGTGAATATTGAATGCTTTGTTACCAAGGTAGCAGTGATTTCCAACCCTGATTTGAAGATTATATAAGGGAGAAATCTAGCAACTGGGAAACCGAATCCCTACTCCTCTTGTGTGATACTAGTTGCGACTAGAGTCGATTCTCCTTTAACCTAGGTTTTTCCTAAAACCATCATAAGTTAACGACTTAAAGACTTCATTAGGATTCTGAATCCAAACTGAACTATTTTCTCTGTAGTTGCGTGTTCTGATCTTACTTTGTTCTATCGTATTGAGTACTATCTTCTCTAAAATTTGCTCGAGATTTAATCTCCGATAAGTAAGATAAAAAGTAATCACAAATAGGGATGCACCACGGGTAGGGTGGGTAGGATATGGCTTGTTTCGCCACCCTACCCGTTGAATGGCGGGTAAGAAAAAATGTACCCGCCACCTTACCCGCCAATAAATGGGTAAGATCCTACCCAACCCACCAAATGGCGGGTCGGGTCGGATAGGATGACCGGTATAACCGTTTTTTTTCTCTCCTTTTTTGCCCGTTCTTTCACCAACCAAAAATATAAAAATTTAAATTCTTAGATTTTGTGCTTTGATGCAAAAGCAGCAGCAGCTAGCTCTTAATTCCTCCAAACTGATGTATGCTCAATAAAAACAAACATGACAGTACTTAAAAACATACATCACAGCAAAACGTTTGTTGCTGCCGACTAAATTGGACAATAGTCGGTGAGGTGTCTTGACTTTTCCTTGCTGACCACTGGATCTGATCGATATACTCTTTTCATTTAACCTACTGGGTGTGAGGCAACCTTAACCACCAAAGGTAACCCTAAGCGCGACAAACCATCCATCGTCATATTCCTGGTGCACTTAGTACCTCCATCATTTGATGCGGAATGGTTGCAACTTGATGAAGAGTGATTAAATGAGTTCAAACAGGAGACTGATATAGTTAATAAGTACCTGAAAAATAGACATTACAGAACTATAAGTCAATACATTTTCAGCAAAAACTGGTCCAAATTACACCAAAATATTATGCCAGCATAAAAGTAGTCGCAAACCATGCCGGGCCAGTAGTTCCAGTAAGTTTCTCTAATAATAGAGCTAACATATGAAAGTAATCCCCCTGAATACCAAGATATCACATTTAAAGAGTATATCGATCAGATCCTACATTCGAAAAAATTAAGCAAACTGGCCAATCACTTTGATAAACACTTACTACTGTAGAAATTAGATTTACTTATATGGGTACATGCCCTCCAAGAAACTGTGACCCTAGACAATAACCAAATGAAGACAAACTGAGATGAATGCCGATAATCATATATTTATATAAACATTACTATCCCTACTGTAAACTATTCAGACATAAAGGGCAAAACCACAGAAAACACCCCTTTCTTCAGTTTTCACATCATCATCAAAAGATTTTTTATAAGCAACTCAAATATGAACCAGAGAATGTTATGCATGTTCAAAAGCTAGAAAACAAAGAGATTCAGACATGAAGGGCAAAACCAATCCAATTCAGCAGATGAAACAAACAATAATCTAAACCACCTTAATCCCATTCAATTGCCTTTTCATCCTCTACATCACTACTTGTCATCCTCTACAAAGTAGCAAGATCCACCACCAGGAGCTGCGTGAACCTTAGTCGAAGGTCGATCATGTATCCAGAAATGCATACACAAGCAGATGTTATTGTAACAACAAAAATCTAAGCAACATACACAAAATTAAAAATATTCAAATGCAACATAACCTAGATAGAGCATGGGTTAACAATGTGAATGGCTTATGCACGACTAAGCCATTTCGACCTAGAGGGTAACAGTTACAATTTTAATAGACTGAAAAATCAGGGTCTTGCGGTATACCTCAACAGAGAAGCTGTACTGCTGTAGGCGCCTTATCACTTGGCTTGTGAGATCCAACAATCACTAGCATGTTATTCCCGACAAAGAATCATCAACTTTACCAAAAGAACTGTGAACACATAAATCACGATGAGGTCCACGTGTACACAAACAATATCGCATTTGAGGATAAAAACGTTAAGGTGAATAAATCAGATATGAAATGATGCAAATACGATGACTCATCGACTCAGAGTCTTCGGACTCGTCATTGTCTAGTCCATAGAGTGATTCCGCGCCATTTCATATCTACGAAGCACATATCACTGAGTATAATAATAAAGGCAGTAAAATGAGTAAAGTGCTGAAATATAAATGAGACAACGATTTACGTGGTTCAGCACTAAGGCCTACGTCCATGGGGGTTGGTGTTTCACTATGTATCTGGGAATTACAAAGATAGTCGAATAACTTTGTCTAAAATACAAAGCTAAAAGGGGAAATGGAGCTCATACTTACTCTTCCTATTTCTCTCTCCTATGTTTCCTAAGAATTCCTTGACCCCCTATCTCTTAGTGGAGAGGGGTATTTATAGGGTTGATACATGGGACCCACTATCAGAGATAATTGCAACCTTATCTTCTCGTTCTTTGTACCGATGCCGTTGGTATCCTCTTTCTGAACCGATGCCTCCAACGGCTATGCCAGATGACGATGGGTCACTTCTTTCTCATCCACAGATCGATTGACACGTACCCTATGTCTATGGTATTTAATGCTGGTGGTTGGGATGGTCCGCACGCGTCAGACAGATATCTGATGCCCCTGTCACATCTTCGTCAGTGGAGTTAATCTCCACCATTGGTCTTGGATCTGCCTTGGGATGGGATAAAGAAGATCTTTGGGTGCTCTTCAGTACTTCGCGGTGGCTTGTTCCTTCAGTGCTCCCTGATCCTGAGCCATTGGATCATCGTGAAGATGAACAGATATAGGCGATAGAGGTTTCCTGGGTGTTGGGACGTGGCATCATATCTTGATGACCTACTGCTGCATGTCTTCCACGTGTACTTCCTTCAACACGTGGTGGAAGATGAATCATGTGTATACAGTTTTCCCCTTTTCTCTAAGCTTGAAGCTGGTCCAAGTTTGGGAAAAAAACAGTTTCCACATTCATCTCTCCCTATTAACTTCTCCTTGTCCTTGGCGCACGTTTCCCACTATTGGCATTAACTTCCCCTTGATTCATGGGCGGTTATTCTTGCTATAAATATGAGAGAAGTTGCTAACATAATAAATTTTATCCTTCTTCACTCCTTGTCGGTTTATGCTTCCTGACTCTTCATTTTTATTTTATTTCCTAGTTCTTCTTTGTTTTTTAGTTCTTAACTGTTGTTGCTGCTGCTCCTGATTCTCCTTACAACTTCGACCAACTCTGACAATATTCTCTAAGTTAAGACGTCGTTACTGTTCTCCATTAGTTTCGACCTTGTTCACCTTTGATCGTCTAAAACGCTCAACCTCCAGGTATGGTGTTCATCATCTTGTTCTAGATTTTAGTTGATATTCATTTTTTTTCTGCTGTTGTATCTAAGTTTTTGCGATAAAGAAAAAAAACAAAAGTATATATACTTGCCCCTGTTCTTTTTGGCAAAAACTTAAGACTTCTATGATGGTCATCGAAGCTTATTTTTGGTATTTATGACTGAATTAGGGTTTCTCGTCTCGGTAAGTCTGTTTGTCTATGTGCCCCTGTCGATGTTTCTTATGAACTGCGAAAGTTGTCAAACCCTAATCTTTTGATATGTTAACTTCTTTGTTTTAACCTTTACCTTGTTTTTGTGCCCCTTCGCATATATGGCTGATCGCCATCGGGTTCCTTATCAGACTCCGCCATCGAGACCCTACAGATCTCCATATAGAAGTCATGATATTTCTTCGCCAAGGCCTTCACCGCCAGATCCACGAGCCCAGAAAGTTCCATCATCTTCGGGTCCAAGGGTCTCTATTACGAAGAAAGGAGATCCACCGAAAGGGTCTCGGTATGCGGTTAATCGTCCAGTGGATAACCTCTCTTCTCAGCGTGCTGATCCGAAGAGTATGCATCAACCTTCTCCCCAGCGCACTGAACCATTAAATGTTCGTCCTCTTCAGTCCCTACGCCTCAGGCGTCAATGCAGTCGAGACCTAGATCTTCACAATCCATTCCTTTGGTGAAGGAGTCTTCTTAAAAATCTACAATGCCCCCAGCGGACTCTCCAAAGAATCCACCGGTTAAAAGGAAAGGCTCTGATCTAAATCCTCCAAAGGCGAAGAAGCCATTGTTGAATGAGCCCGATGACTCTGATGTTGTTCCGATGATACGAAGCATTTTGGTGGGGAATAAGAAAGTCACTTTCAATCATGTGGATCTCGAAGCGTTCAAGAAGAAGCATGGCCTCGAAGCTTTTGTTGTTAAGTTCTTTGCGCCATATGATGATCTTACCTATGATATGATCGTGAATTATAAGTATGATGAATTTCATTTGATGACTACTATGGGAGCCTTCGAGGCGGGTTTGATGATACCCTTGTATAGGTCGGGTGATTCTTTCTATTATGACGTTCTGGCCGATCGCGAAGGTTCCACTCACAATACTCATTGTCGTTCAGTGGTGCAGCTAAGTGGGAACTATCTTCGAAACTCTTTCCCAGTCGTGAAAAGCTCAAGCGTGATCATGACTATGAGTGGCATTCCACCGTTATTGAATTTGTCGGTCCTTGGGCTTATGGCTGGGTACCTGGTCCGCGGGGCTGGCTTTCTACCGCTGGTAGTCAACCTCGTGATAGTGCCCCAGCTCGCTATGGTGACTTCTGCCCCTGGCGATTGAACTTCGATTGCATGAGATTATGCCTTTGATGTTGCTGATGAAGACGAAAGCTCTGTTGCTAACCTTCCTCCGAAGGGTAAAGCCGCTGCCAAGGTATGGTCCCTTATGTTGCCCCTTTTCTTCTTAGTTTAAGGTAAATAGTCGTCGTTTTGATACGTTGAGTGTTATATCCTTAGGAAAAGAAAAAAAAGAATATTGGCGCGGTTCAGTATTCTACTGCCCCTGCGGAGGAGGCAGACTTTCAGGATGAGGTTAACAGCCCCGTGAATGATGAGGATGTTGAGGACGAAGAGGAGGTTACCGATGATGAGGAACGAATAGATACTTACCCTCCTAATCATGACAAGGATGCAATCAACGATGGTGGTACCCACGAAGAGAGATTTATGTCTGACATTCTGATGAACGATCCCCCTATTGGACGGCGCAAGACCAGGGGAATGGGGATGCTGAGCCTCAACCAACAAACCCCCCCCCGAAGAATTTTCTTTTGGTAAGATTCACTCCGCTGATGGTCTGATGGATATTAATGCTGCCATGAGACTAGCTGAGGAGTTTTCTTTAGTTTCTCCGAATGATGAATGGGATGTTCTTGGGGATGAAGGTGAGAAAACCGCTGGTAGGGTAGAAACTGAGGCTGGTGGCGAAAAGGCAGATGGGACCGGTGATGAAGAGGCTACTGGGACCGGTGATGAAGAGGCTGCTAGGACCGGTGGAGAAAGGGCAGCTGGTTAAGAGGGCGATGAGACTCGTGTTAACGAGGAGGCCGGGTCCAAGAGGTGTTCCACTGGTCAAGAGGACGCGGCTGATATTGGAACTTCCCCTGGTTCACCTTCGGAGGGTTTTGATAGAGCCCTGATGTAGGATGGTGATGATGCTATACTGGATTGGCTGATGAAGAAAAGTCTAATGTTTGTGCCGAACCCTGCCCCAGTGATACCTGGTGAGGAAAACTCTGATGTCTTTACCCGTCAAAGGATGCAGCTATCGTCTCCTGATGACGTTGCCAAAAGTTGGGAGAAGAATTTAGGAGCTACCTCTACCAGCTTATTGGTCGATCCCCCTTCTTCTGTTGCTGAAATGATGGTTATCGCTGATGGGTACCAGTACGGTTATCCCCAACATCGTATTCTTGAAGTAAGTTATCGTAGGTTCCATCTATTATTGCTGACATACCTTTTTATTAATATTTATGGTTTGTTCATGATTATCGTAGATAATGAGAAGTGAACATTGCAACAGTACTCTATACCAATTCTTCAAGGCGAAGGCCCTCAAGCTTGATGCAAAGCTTCGTCATAGGGAAGAAGAGTTGAACGTTGTTGAAGTGCTTATTGCTGCTAGGGACAAGGAGATATTGGAACTGAAGAACCGTCGGAAGGGGAAGGATCATATCGGAGCCGAGAAGGAGAAGCTTCGTATTGATCTTTTATTAGTTCGTAGTGAGTTGGAGAAATCCCATAAAGATGCTTCTTCTTCTATAGGTTTGTCTTTGTTTCTTTCTTTCCCTTCATATTCCTCTTTTGTCTTCTTAGTGTGTTGTCTGAGTCTCCAGCCATATCTTCAGTGGTTGATATCCGAGAGTTGGCATGGCTTCGGAATGAGAGGACTCGCAAAGCTTCTCGGATCAAAGAATTAGTGGAGAAGATCAAAAAAGAGGCTGACAAGTGGAATTCTCGGGCAGATTAGCATAATAAATTTATGGCTCATTATAGACAACAACGGCAACTGGCGGTTGACATGCAAAATCGTTATACTGCCGATCTCCAACAGTTCAACGAGACCCTAGAGAGGACCCAAAAAGGTCTAGACGAAGCTCGTGAGAGTATTTCTCGTCTAGATACCAAGATAGAGAACTTAGAAGAGGAACTGCGTAAAGCTCGTTCATCTCTTGACCCTGAGGTTCAAGATTACATACAACGTTTTGTTCGGGAGAGGGACGAAGCCAGAGCCGAGGCTTATGCACTCAACAATTCTTTAGCGGCTTCTCGGGACGATGTCGCTCGTTTAGTGGATTCCGAGAAAAGTCTTGAGATTAATATGTACATGATTAATAAAGGAATGGAAGAGATGAATAACGAAGTCAACCACCTTCGACATTTAGATTCCATGAAGAAGGTAGAGTTGGATGAGTGTCAGTTTGCTCTCACGAATCTTCAATTGGATTATAAGAAAATTTCCGACGAGTATGATTTCCTCGACGATGCCCGGGATGCCGTAGTAAATGAATATGAAATATCTTCGGCTAATATCGTAGGTATATATTTGTATGGTCGTGAGCACTTCTTTTACTCTGATATTCTCACGTATTTGTGTTTTCTTTTTCAGAGCTCGAGGGACAGATTAGCCTTGCAAATGAAAGGCTTGAAAAGGCTCAATATGACCTAGTACACCAGCAGGGTCAGGCTAGGTATTATGAAGGGATGGCTGGATCTCGGGATGAAGCCGCAAATGATACGGTTAAGGAGGTATCTAAGCTGAAGTCTTCATTGTCGAAGTCTGAGCTCAAGGCCACTGTGATTGCGCATATGGCTCGTAGTCAGCTTGCCTAGGAGATCAACAAGACGTTGACCAAGATTGAGCAAGGCCTTCTGAGGGACCATGGTATTACCAAGAAATATCCTCGTCGCCCTGTACCCGAGCCGATGACCTATACCTCTGATCCTTCTTCGGGAGGAAGTGTTCCTTCGTCTCAACCGAAGATTCCTGCTGATCACGTGGAGTCTTCCAAGGAGAAGTAGATTTCTGCGTATGTCATAGAAAGTTGATCTTTGTTGATTACTTGGCTCCGGGACATTTTTTCCTGTATCTTGCTTTTTTTGCTTATTTCTCCGAACTTGTAATCAACTTTTATGGAATAGATCATCGTTTATTTGGATATTTACAACTCCGATTTACCTGCATCATTAGTTTATTTGATTTTTAGGCAGCGAGTAAATAGATATTGAAATTTAAGTAGCTAATAAAAAGTGTTTGTTGGCGGTAACGAAGGTATGCACCTTCGTTATTGACTTTGGACCTGTCACCCCGCTGGCTAATCCTTGGCCAGAGGATCACCGAACGGTGGGGGTTGATGCATCTTTCCCGGATATGTAATGCGTTATTAAAGTATTTACATGCATTCATCCCGCTGAGACGCTGTCTTATTAATTGGTCGGGTATCTCTTTCTGTTGGAAGCCTTCCCCATGGTCCTACACTTATAGACGCTGATAGGGGAGTCCCGAGAGATTGTAAATAGTTACTTTCCCCAATAGAATTCAAAAAGCTCGTTCGATTTATGAGTTGAGGTATGCTATTACTCGTCCAAAGATAGAAACATGTCAAGTGGGTACGCTGTCTTCTTCTTCTGGTGCTCTTCACACAGATGCAGAACTGCGTTGCTTTTATGGATATTATGGCTTGAGATACTTCGCATTCCACGGGTGTCTGAGGACTTATCCTTTTAGGTTACGCAGGTAGTAGGATCCATTTCCTGTAATATCATGTATAACAAAAGGTCCTCCCCATGTTGGTGCTAGCTTGCCCCACTTCTTCTCTCGCTGATATTGGGGTATGGTTCTCAGCACATACTGTCCTTCTACAAAGTTTCTACGCCTAACCTTCTTGTTGTATTCCCTAGACAGTCTTCTTTGGTAATTCTCCATCCTTTGTAGCGTTTTTTCCCTTCTTTCTTCCAAATTATCGAGCTTTTCTAGCATCATATCCGCTGTAAGGTTCTTCTCTCATGCTTCGGTCTTCGTGGTTGGCATGATGATTTCTGTTGGGATGACGGCTTCGGCTCCATAGGTGAGGAGGAACGGAGATTCTCATGTAGCGGACCTTCGGGTTGTTCGGTATGCCCATAGCAAGTTGTGCAATTGCTCACACCATCGTCCCTTGTGTTCGTCCAACTGCTTCTTAAGAATAAAGGAAAGGGTCTTGTTCGTGGCTTCTGCTTGGCCGTTGCTTTGAGGATATATGGGGGGATTTGTTCTTCCTGATCTTTAAGGTATCGAAGAGCATGTCAATGTTCTTCTCTTGCATCTGCTTGCCATTGTCGGAGACAATTTCTGTTGGGATGCCAAACCTGCAAATAATGTTTTGGAAGATGAACGTGAATACATCCGAGTCATGGATTCTTGCTAGGGCCTTGGCTTCTATCCACTTACTAAAATAATATGTGGATACTATCAAGAATCGTATTTTCCCTGATCCTTCGATCAGGGGTCCCACGATGTCTATGCCCCACTTCGAGAAAGGCCATGGGATATCCACCGAATTCAGCTTTGTTGTCGGTGCATGGATTCTTTTGGCAAAGCGCTGGCATTCCTCACATCTCCTCGACATTCTCGCAGCATCATGTATCATTGTTGGCCAGTAATACCCCTGCATTTTCGCCTTGTTTGCTAAGGATCTCATCCCACTGTGGTTACCTGCGTCCCCATAGTGTATGTCCTTCAAAACCCGGTGTCCTTCTTCTCTTGATAGGCAGCGTAACAATGGTCCGAGGAAATACTTCTTGTATAAAATTATGTCCCTGAGGTCTACCTTCCCGCTTTTGACTGTACTTTTCTAGCCTACTTCAGGTCTGTAGGTAGCGTTCCTTCTTTAAGGAAGAGATGAACTTCGGTTCTCCAATCTTCTTAGTTTTTGAAGTCTTCGTCCTCGTTAGCTCTTGTCATGATATCATCTTCGTGAAAGTCATCATCGATTTCTTCCCCTACATCATCGTCAACGATATCCTCCCCTATGTCGTCTTCACGATTTGTAGCGAAGGATTCCTGAGGGAAGACCGAGGGCTCGTATACTCTTGTTATCTTGATTTCCTGAATGCTTTCATCTTTCAGCATGGATGATATATAAGCTAAATCATCGGCATGCCTAAGTTCTTTTCTGCATAAATGCCGAAATTTAATATTTGGTATTTGGGATGCCAGAGTCTGGACCAAGGCCATGTATGCTGAAAGAGTCTCATCGTAGACATTTTACTCTAGCCTTATCTGTCGAATAACCAATTGTGAATCACTTGTAAAGCGTACATCGGTTATTCCCATTTATATTATCAAACGAAGAGCGTGCACTACAACTTCATATTCTACGGTGTTATTGGTGTGCCCTATGAATTCCTACCTTAATGCGTGAACGATCCTTTCTCCGGTAGGGGTGGTGATTACGATGCCTATGACCGCACCTTCCCTATTCTTCGATCCATCAACGAAAACCTCCCATCACCTTTGGTTTGAGGGCTCGAGGATGTCAATTGGGTCTTTGCCTTCGTCTATTTCTGGTATGCCCCTTACTTCCTTATCATTTTCCAGGGGTAGGTCTACGAGTAAATCCGCCAAGACTTGTGATTTTTGGGAGTGTTGGACTTCATGGATAATGTTGAACTGATCAAGGTGAGTATTCCACTTTTCTATCCTTCCTACTTTCCCAGCGCTCTTGAGAACCGCTTCCAATGGTGCTTTGCATGGAACCCGAACATAGTGAGTCAAAAAATAAGTCCTCAGCTTTTGGGTAGCCCACACTAGCGCCAAGATGAGCTGCTCGATCTTCGTATAGTTTCTTTCTGCCGTGTTGAGAGTTTTGCTGACGTGATAAATAGGTTGCTCTATCTTTTTATTCGTTTTGAACATGACTGCGCTGACTGCATCTTCGGTTGCCGCTATGTAAAGGGCCAGTACTTCGTCGGGATCAGGCTTATGTAGGATTGGGATCGTGGCTAGATATTCCTTGATCTTTTGAAAAGCTTCTTCGCATTCAGCGGTACATTCAAACTTGCTCCCTTTTTTTGAGGATGTTGAAGAAATGTTTGCATTTTTCCGATGACCTGGCGATGAATCTTCCCAAAGCTGCTAAGGATCCGTTGAGCTTCTTAACTTCTTTCAAGTTCTTCGGGGACGACATTTATACGATGGCTTGGATCTTCGCAGGATCTACTTCGACGCCCATATTTGTTACTAGATACCCAAGGAATTTCCCTGAGGTGACGCCGAACGTGCATTTTTATGGGTTCACTTTCATGTTGTGCTTCCTCATTGCTTCGAAGATGTCCCTCATGTCTTGATAGTGATCCCTGCGTAACTTGCTTTTGACGAGCGTATCGTCAACGTAGAATTCTAAGTTGTTCCCAATCCATGGTTTGAAGACAGTATCAACCATCCTCTGGTATGTTTCCCCTGCATTTCGAAGTCTGAAGGGCATCCTTGTGTAACAATAGAGGCCGTGCAGGGTGTAGAATGTTGTGTGTTGTTGATATTATTCTGCCAATGCCACTTGGTTGTAACCAGAATATCCATCCATGAATGATAACTCTTTGTATCCTTCGACAGCCTCTACCAATTGATCAATGCTTGGAAGTGGGTAACTATCCTTTGGACATGTTTTTTTGAGGTTGGTGAAATCGATGCATATTATGACTCCTCCATTCTTTTTCGGCACTATGACCATATTCGAGATCCACGTTGGATATTGACTTCCTTGATGAATCCTGCTTCTAACAGCTTGCGGAGTTCCTTCTCAATAGCTTTGTGATACTCTGGTGCTACTTTTCGTACCTTCTGCCTGAAGGGCGGGGTGCCTGGCTTTATACGAAGCTCGTGCCGAATTATCCTCGGATCAATCCCTGGCATATCTCCTAATTTCCACTCAAAGATATCTGTGTATTCCTTGAGCAACTTGATCAGGGATATCTCTCTTTCTTTGTCCATTAAGGTCTCTATCTTGATCATCTTCGGATTTTCTTCGGTCCCTATATTGATCTCCTTCACAGGTTCTACGGGTGTGAACGTAGGCTTTGGTTCCCCTAGGAGAGGGACATTCTTTAATTGCTATTTGGTAGGCTCTTCATCCTCCTTTGCTGTCGAAGTACTTGCCTCAGCGTTTAGAATGATGCTCTCCTTTGTCAGAATCCTTCCAGAAATTTATTCGAGATAAAGATCAATTGCCTTCTCCTTTGCAGCCTCTTTGTTTCGGGCTCTTTGGGATTTACGCTACTCATCTTGTTCATTATGGAGTTGATTTTGTAGAGCCTGGAATTCCTGAGCGATGACCTGATCTCCCTTTATTTCCATTACCCCTTCGGGTGTCAGAAATCTAAGGTACTGGTGATAGGTCGCTGCCACTCCTTTGAGCTTGTGCACCCATCTTCGGTCAATGATGGCGTTATAGGGGGAAGGAGCGTCCACTACACTGAATCGAGTATCAAATTTCATTGGTCCCGCGTCTACTTGTAAAAAAATGTCTCCTAACGGCTTGGTAGGTGCCCCATTGAACCTGTAGATGGTATAATACGAAGACATCAGTTGTTCGTTGTTAAGCTCCATTCGCTTGAATGTGTCGTAGAATAGAACGTTAACTGAAATCCTTCCATCAATGGGGATCTTCTTGATGTTGCATCCTTACACTGGTAAGGTGGGGACCAAGGGGTCGTTGTGATCTTCCATATCCTCCTCGATGTCTTCTTCATCGAAGATCATTGGTGCATTCATCCATTGCTCGTGTTTGTCCACTTCCACCCCATAAATCTTGTATAATTCACAGTAGTCTTCGAATTGTTTCCTTAACCTTTTCCCTATCTGTGCTGTTAGCGAGGGTCATGTAGCTTCGGAATATGAGATGGTGTTGAGTGTTCGGTTTTCCTCTGGCAGTTGAACTTGCTTGCTTCGTTTGGTCCTATCTTCGTTATCTTCCTTCTGTATGTACTGCCTGAGGTCGCCTGCTTCAATCAACTTTTGGATCATTATTTTGAGATTCTTGCATTTCTCGGTCTGGTGGCCGTTGAAACAGTGATATTCATAGTAATATCTTGATTTCTCGATCCTAGAGGGCTGCTTCCCTTTGGACCAAGGCCATTCCAGAACTTATCGATCCTTGATTTATCGTAGGACGCGAGTGTAGTTGGTATTCAATTTTGTGAATAATTGGTCTTCGAATTTCCGATCGTCACGCCGACGATCATCTCTTCGTCTTCTGTTATCTTCGCGTGGACGTTCTGCTAAGTTACCCCTTTTGGATCCGCTGACATGTTCGGCTGAGTTGGTCCGATGCGATCTCTGCGTTTGAGCCCTTGGATTTTCTCACTGAATTTCTTCCAAACGGGCATGCTTCTCGATGATGATTCAAAGATCTCCTTCGGTTGTTGGAACACTTCCATGGATCTCAATGAATAGAGGGATCATTATATCCAAACCCCACTTGTAACAATTGATGCTAACCACTGGATCTACGTTCCCTATAGCTTGACAAATCTTGTGCCACATGTCTGTATATTCCCTGATCGTCTCCTTGTAAGCTATTGCCAGTGAAAAGAGCTTGTCCATCCCGGCGTTGACATCCTTGTTGTACATGTACGTTCTTAACAATCTCTCAGTGAGCTGGCTTTAAGAATCGACGGAATTGGGTGTTAAGTTGTCAAACCAAGATAGTGCCGACACCTTTAGACTTGAAGGAAAGTATCTGCAAAGGACTGCATCGTTTTTCTCCCATCGGGCTAAGACGCGATTATAGTATCGAAGATGAGCTGCAGGGTCGCTAGATATGTCGTAACATTCGAATGCTGGGACGGGACAGTTTTGAGGGATGAGCGCTTTGGTCAGGTGGTGGGTCAGAGGTGTGGTGCTAGCTTCTCTCATCACCTATTCTAGTCTTCCTCCACCTTGTCTAGCTTTCAACTGTTTGATTTCATCCATCATCTCCGTACGAAGATCTTCCATTGGCCGTTGATGATCTTCTTGGATTCTGGATCATCTCGGTCTTCGGTTCTCACTATCGAAGTAGTCTGAATCATCAGGATCGTAATCTGGGTCGGATGATCCGTTTCCTCTGGCCGCTTTTCGGTTCAATGGTTCGGGATTATTGGCGTTCGTCAAGATGATTCGTCGATCGTGATTAGGCTCAGGAGCTTTAGAATTGGCTTCGTCATGCTGGGGGGGGGGGCTTCTAAGCTCTGGGCAATCTTGTCTTTGATTTCTTGGTTTTCTCGAGCTAGCAATGCTACGACATCCGCGTACATCTTTTGGTTTTTATTTAATTCTTCAAGCTCCTTCATCAGTTGGGGGGAATGATTCGATCCTTGGTTCGGAGTTCCGACCTGCCTTTGTCCTCTAATGGCCACAATATGATCTTCATCTAACGTTTGGATCAAAAGTTTAGGCGGTTCGGTGGTTGTTACAGGGAGTTCAACACGAAGGAGCGCTGGTTGGTTTTCTATCAGCGGGGGCTGGATAACTGGTAGAGTTTGGTTCAGCTTATTTTTTGGTGGAATTCTGAAGGCTGGTTGTTGCATTGTTGAGTCCGCAAATTCTTCATGTCGTTCGTGGGCACGAGATGCTGCTGCTTTATTTGTTGCATCGGCTTTGGCCGCCAGAGCTCTGACCGCTGCCGCTGCTATTGCATTGGTGTCTATTGGTGAGGTGATTTCCGCTGTATCTGGCTTCTGGTTTGGAGCCTTCGTCTTTTCACCTTTTTGTTTACTGCGTGTGATAACTGGTGTCGTTCTTGGTGTTTCTTTTGACTATGCTTTGGTTTTTCCAATATTCTTCGTTTTTTCCATCTTCGATTCCCTCTTTTTTTTCTGCACAAATAAATCACCATCGAAGAAACGACATCCGCGTGGGTTGGGTTAGAGTTAGTCTAAGCCGAGCATTTACATGAAGTGAGGAAAATCCCATAACAAAGATAACAGTTTGAAAACGAAGATCCTACAAGAATGAAGGTAGATCTATGCATGGATTTGATTTTCAAAGATAAAAACTTGAAAATATTTTGAAAGCGTAGATCCCATAAAAATGAAAGAGGATCTACCCGTAGATTTGATTTTCAAGGATAAAAACTTGAAAATATTTTGAAAATGTAGATCCCATAAAAATGAAGGTAGATTTATCATGGATTTGATTTTCAAACATAAAAACTTGAAAATATTTTGAAAGCGTAGATCCCATAAAAATGAAAGAGGATCTACCCGTAGATTTGTTTGTCAAGGATAAAAACTTGAAAATATTTTGAAAATGTAGATCCCATAAAAATGAAGGTAGATCTACGCATGGATTTTATTTTCAAAGATAAAAACTTGAAAATATTTTGAAAGCGTAGATCCTATAAAAACGAAAGAGGATCTACCCGTAGATTTGATTTTTGAAGGAAATAGATGCGTGCTGAAGCTGTTTCAGGCGCTGTTATGCTTGGAACATAAAGATTGCGTAAAGTCACAAGATAAGATAAATCTTTTACCGGGACAGAGTCCCTGTTTCTAGCGCCAGATCGTGAACACATAAATCACAATGAGGTCCACGTGTACACAAATAATATCGCATTTGAGGATAAAAACGTTAAGGTGAATAAATCAGATATGAAATGATGCAAATACGATGAATCATCGACTCAGAGTCTTCAGACTCGTCATTGTCTAGTCCATAGAGTGTGATTTCGTGTCATTTCATATCTACGAAGCACATATCACTGAGTATAATAACAAAAGCAGTAAAATGAGTAAAGTGCTGAAATATAAATGAGACAACGATTTACGTGGTTCAGCACTAAGGCCTACGTCCACGGGGGTTGGTGTTTCACTATGTATCTGGGAATTACAAAGATAGTCGAATGACTCTGTCTAAAATACGAAGCTAAAAGGGAAAATGGAGCTCATACTTACTCTTCCTATTTCTCTCTCATATGTTTCCTAAGAATTCCTTGACCCCCCCTCTCTTAGTGGAGAGGGGTATTTATAGGGTTGATACATGGGGTCCACTGTCAGAGATAATTGCAACCTTATTTTCTCGTTCTTTGTACCGATGCCGCTGGTATCCTCGTTCTGAACCGATGCCCCCAGCGGCTATGCCAGATGACGATGGGTCACTTCTTTCTCATCCACAGATCGATTGACACGTACCCTATGCCTATGGTATTTAATGCTGGTGTATGGGATGGTCCGCAGGCGTCAGACAGATGTCTGATGCCCCTGTCACATCTTCGTCAGTGGATTTAATCTCCACCGCTGGTCTTGGGTCTCCCTTGAGATGGGATAAAACAGATCTTTGGGTGCTCTTCAGTACTTCACTGTGGCTTGTTCCTTCAGTGCCCCCTGATCCTGAGCTATTGGATCATCATGAAGATGAACATATATATGCGATAGAGGTTTCCTAGGTGTTGGGACGTGGCATCGTATCTTGATGACCTACTGCTGCATGTCTTCCACGTGTACTTCCTTCAACACGTGGCTGAAGATGAATCATGTGTATACAAGAACAATGCAAATAAAATTGAAAACTTGAATCATCTATCATGAAATCATCATTCACGGGTCATGAAATTCCCAAGTAACTATGTTCCAATATCCAGAAGAATAACAAGTATCTCAAAGTAAAACCCAATAGGAACGCAGCGAAAACTTTGCTGAATATTGTAACTATCAAGTACCAATACTACAACTTCAATTCTTACTCGGGTTGTTAAACAAGTACCACATATTACACTTAAGTTTTCCAATTTAGAACAAAAAAACAACAAAGCCAATAATATATCAAAGTTTCTATGAGAATCCCATTGAAACTCGTCCTCCATGTGGAGCAAACTAAATTCCTATGAGAAATTTCATCAATAAGTTAACATGCATGTTAATTTCTCATAATGGCAATCATATTACTCAACTACTTTCAAATAATTTCTTCAAACACAAAAGAAACCACCAAGCAATACAACATACTCCAGATATAAAAAGAAAAACTCATTTTGATTATTACAAAAAAATGATTTGCCTGAATTAGACTATGATTATTATGGGCTTACCTAAGATTGGACGTTAATTCAAAACTTCTCCATCAGATTTTTCGGAATTAGACTATAAGGGTTTAAACGAAGCAACTGAGTAAAGGGTTTGAACGGAGACCTTGAAAGATGAACATGAATTCGAGAATATTAAGGTCTAGGGTTAGAACTGGGAAGGAGATGGGTTTCTGTTTTCGATTCGATTTGAGGTGAAGAAGAAAGAAGAGAAAAGAGATAGGTCGAGGAAAAGGCAAGTTTTTATTTTACCCCTGATATGTTTTAAAATAACGAAAAAAATGGGAAGGAGAAAAAAACAATATAAGGGTTACTTTGTCTTTTCAGTATTAGGCGGGTAGGCGGGTAGGATAGGATAGTTTCGAGCTTTACCCGTCACCCTACCCGTTTAACAGCGGGTAAGAAATCTCTAACCGTTACCTTACCCATCAAATGGCGGGTAGGATAGGATACGGGTAAAATAGTGGCGGGTAGGGTAGAAATATGGATATGGGTAGGATATGTACACCCCTAGTCACAACCATTTTCGTCTCATCGTTTGTGACTCCACAATATCTTGTTTCGCTTCCATACGATTAATATTATTGTGAGGCGATTGATATTACTAGGTTGTTCTTCGGGAATATAAGTCCAGTGTATCAATTAGTTCATGTTCACCTTGATCTATCAAAAGACGGAACAAAAACTCGTAGGTATTTCTGCGGGAGACAAATTTATCTATTTAATAGACTTTTCTGTGTGAGATGGATTTTTTTATCAAGTTTTCGACTTTGGGTCGCAGCAATTCTTAGTTGTGGGTGAGATCATATAAGGGACTAAAATACGCAGAATCCGGCGTGGTTCAAGAGGCGTAAGGAACGCGACTGTACCTTAATCAGTGTGAGATTGGTTAGGGCTCAACTACATTCCAGTCCGAAGTTATTTGGTAGTAGGCTAGAGTCTGTAGCGGCTTAATACACTGGGTGTTCAAATCTGGACTAGGTCCCGGGGGTTTTCTGCATTTTCGGTGTCCTCGTTAACAAAATTTCTGGTATCTGTGTTATTTCTTTTCCGTATTATATTTTTATATAATTGAAATATCACAGATTGTGCGTAGTTTAATCAATTAGATAATCCAACCTTTGGTTGTTGATATAAATTGATTGACACTTGGATATTGGTCTTTGATACCATCCAAGTTATTTCTCATATTAATCCGGCTCACAGATTTCTATCTGTTCGATTGCAGATTGATTTGACAAATTGAGATATAAGTCTTCGATGTATTTTCCTTGATTGAGTCTGACTGTCTAGTTGATTCTCTTGGAAATATATCGGAGTTAGTCCATACAGATTGCCTAAATGAAATATTAGGTGTGGTTGTTAGACCCCCGGTTTTTCATCTTTGAGGGTGGATTCAATCTCAACTATATTCCAGTCTGATAGTACGCTAGTGTATGTAACGGCTTAATACAGTTCGGTGTCCAAATCTTGATGAGGTCCCGGGGTTTTTCCGCATGTGCATTTTCCTCGTTAAAAAAAAATCTTTGTATCTTGCTTTACTTTTTACTTCCGCGTTATATTTGTGTTTGATGTAATTAAAGTAAATTCAATTGATTCGATAATCAACCTAGACAGTTTTTTAACTAAAACTGTATATGGAACCTAGAAGACTTGTTTTTGAGAATTCGTATCTTGAAATACATATTACAAGACTTGATCCAGGAATTTAGTTCGTGTGCTGTTCCAATACATATTTTTCTTGGATATTGATTTTTGAGATCTCCCAAGAATTCTTGTATACCATCAGGTTCACAAATCTTTGATCTAAAATACTGATTGTACAAGAAAGATAAACCGTATATACATATTGTTCAAGAATCATTAAATTGGTCTACTTGCAATTATATTAGGTTATGTCTTATAGGTCCAGATGAAAATTCATGGTGTACGTGGTACCCTCTCATTTTCAATTAATATCGGAGCAAACAAATACTGTAAAGACCTAGTAAATTTGTGTTTGTAGCGATCTAACCTATAAACATACCATCGACTACGAAACACACATAAGATGGTTTTGTTCAAGGTTTGGAATCAACACCTGACGAGACTCTCTCATCAAGATCACTGTCTGAAAATCTTCATGAAATCACCTCGAGTAAATCTAATAGACACTGGATAATGATGTGGAAATTGTTGATAACTGGGAAACATGCCTAGAAAAACAGTTGGATGAACTTTCTAATGAAAGTGACTCGGATATTACTAGAGATGTGATAGACACGTTTTTGTATCTGATTTGATCTCAATTCTCTATAGTGTTAGTGCTTTTTTTTGTACTTATTATTGTATTTTATGTGTTTGTAGGTGCTTTCGGAGAAATAAACTTTTGTAGAAATTTTGGCTAGAAAAATGATATTTCCCCCCCCCCCCCCCCCC
>NC_039367.1:10863402-10899393 GCF_003573695.1 Papaver somniferum | reverse complement strand
TTCCCCCCCCCCCCCCCACCAAAGAAAAATTACCAAAATGCACCCAAAAAAGCTTATAAATCCACCCAGAGGATTTTCTAAAGGCACCCCACAAATTACCAAGGGAACCCTTGGTGGTTAAAGGCGCCAGCGCTTTGGATAAAGGGCTGCCTTTCTTCTTCCTTTTTTAATTAAGTTTTGGCGGGAAAAATATGCTTGCCATCAGCGAAAATTTTTGGGCTTAATTTCATGATATTATTTCATTGGGTTTGATTGCTCTGGGAATGTGATAACTAAGCAAGAATGATAATTCCTTTAGTTTCAAGAAAAAGGGAAATATACATGGTTTTGAAGTAAAACAGAACACGAGATACTCTCAGATTTGCTATTAACTTTTCGAGTTATCTGCTATTTATTTGGAAGTTGTGTGTGATACAGAAGAGTGTAACTCAATAATATATTATGTTGGAAACATGTTGGAGTGAGTCTATTTACAACAGATGCGTGAAGAGATAAAAAAGGGAAATTATTTTCCACGACCTGCAGAAAAAGGAAAGAGGAGTAACTGCGAGAGATTTTGGATATTTCTTGGTCCCGTGAGTATATAAAGGTATAACTGGGGTTGTAGAAGAGATATCGAGAATTTTGGGAGATGCAGAGAACAAAAGAAGAGTTGCAACAACAACAGGAAGAAGATGCTAAACATACAGTTCTGAGTCGTCGTTCTGAAGAACACGAAGAATAAACACATCATAATTGTCGCTTATCTACACTGACTGTTATAGTACTTTGTAACACTTATTTTCAAATGTGCAATGTATAGTTTGAATATGCAACACTCACTTTGTAACAGTCAATCTGTAGCGCCGATATTGCATTGCGTTTTCGCGGTTTTTATGATTTTCTCTCTTTCTTCTTTGTAAACATCATTTGAGTTATGAAAAATTATTTTGAGTGCGTTTCCAACATGACGAGCTAAACCCCATTATTGGGACAATAGAGAAAGCCAAATTTCATCAATATGGTAATTCTAATTAATTTTTTATGACATTGTGCAGTAATTAAAATTGATTTATGATTTTTCTTAATTGTCTGTGATGTTGTTTGATAACGTATGCTTATTCTTAGGTACTTTTGATACGCTATTCTTATAATTTACATATAATGTTTTAAAAATCTACCTTGGCAAAAAATAAGAGTCAATAAACTTTTATTATATGAATTAATATGTGAACCACATTGAAAAGACGAGGGTACCCAAATACACCACAATCTTTTATTTTTATCACAACCTATACAAGACCCACTGTGTATAAACCTCTTGGAGATACAATCACTCAAGGAATATTTCAACACAGTGTCCACTTGATATAGGGTTAGTCCGAACTGGCCTAACTCGTGAATTAAATATCAAAGGCAAGTAGAGAAACCAATACACTTTGTGTGATTGTCTATGGATATGGAATCAAGACAATATAACAACAAAGTGATCACTTGATAAAAGGTACGGAAATAACCGAAACCAATGGAATCAATATCAAGTGTCATGTTAACGTACAAAGTGAAATTTACTTTAATTATAATAAAACAATTATAATGCGGAAATTAAAAGTAAATGTCACATCAAGATTTTGTTAACGAGGAAACCGCAAATGCAGAAAAACCCCAGGATCTTGTCTAGAATTGAATACTCCCGCTATACAAAATCTGAACCAACTTCGTATAGTTGAAACCAAGCAACTAAACCTATAGTTCACCTAGTTCCGTCTATATCCCTGCGCCTCCAACTTCCAATAAGTCACGCACTTGGAACAATTCCTTTGGTTCGTATTCCAAACAGTAAAGGAACAAAAAATCTGTTCGGTAACAACTCTTTTCAATCAACGTGATATGAGTTTGACAAAAGGATCTTCCGTTTATCCCAATAAACTCCTTTGTCAGGTTCTTATATCTATCCAATAACAATTACCAAAGTAATTGTCAAGATTTTGCAATCAATACTTTGAATCACAAAGAATTATAGATGCCGATGTACTCAACTAATCAATAAAATCTATCACAAAGATTGACCGATTATAGTTGGATCCTTATCCAGCCGAAACAAGTTTTGTTCACACAAAAGATTATGAACCCAAATCAGAAATCATCTTCGTCTTCAAATTTCTTATATCTTCAATAAACACCTGCACACAATCAACTTGAATCTCTTGTGATCAATCACACATAGAACGGAGTTTGTTAACAATGAATTATCACAAGACGTCTTTAGAACTATAAACAGTCTAAAGATCCCCGTCGAAACTTCGATCTAGTTTGAGTGAATCTTATATCAGAAGAGAAGATTCTCAAGCATAAACAAACAAAGTGCAATCAAAGTTCAACAACCATTACTCAATCAAATCAATCAAAAACTAATAATAAACTGCAATTATCTGGTTTCCCACCAACGGTACTAATAGAGCTTCTCAATCCAAAAGAAGTCTTTAAACCGAGCGGCCATAAGAGATTTCGCCTAATTAGGGTACTTTCCACTCCGAATAGGCGGCTCCACCAGTAACAACACAACTAGGTAGTTTTGATGGCTCTGAGGATTAGTTTGCTTGAAATGCAAACATCAATATTTATAGACCAAAGAAGTTTGGACACAAAGGAATTTCCAAAACCGAATATTCTCAAAGATATGCATGTAATAAACACCAAATCAGTTTTCATAATTCCTGGAAATGCTCTGTCCAATTAATGACTGAAATCTCAGTAGAAAATCTCCAACTAGTAAATGCACATTACTAATTTTTATTTTCTAAAGATATGCATTTTAATTGCTGGAAATTAAAAGCATATAAAACTAAAAACCTTAATTAAAAGATTCTCAATTTATTTCGATCCGGGATTCTCCTTTAGTTATTAAGGAATATCTTTGAACAATAAAAGATAAGAGTTATTGCACATGTTCAAAGTATGTCGACATCTTTACTTTGTAAATCCTTTTTCATATTTACAATCTTAGAACCGATTTTCCACACTTCCAAACAAGTTTAGAATTGGTTCATCTGACTTCCAAGAACTATGTGATTGATTATTCTATCAAATCACAAATCATGGGTTTCACAGTTATACCAAAACAAGTTTTGGTTCTACCTCCATGTGGGTACTAGAATTAGTCACGCTAGTTACAAAAACTTGGTTGACTAGGTACTAGGATCGGTTCCCACATATATATGGTATCTAACTTGTATTTGTGGCGCATGTTCATAGTATCGATTCCCCAATTACTAAAAACTTTTTGCACCTCTTACAAGGATCGATTCCCCTTTTGTGATCGGTTGCACCTCTTACTAGGATCGGTCCCCCAATGTCTAGAGTTGGTCATACCAATTACAACAAATCGATCATACCATCTCAGGTGATTACTTAAGATCGGTTTTACTAATAAAAGTCATACCAATACAAAAGTCAGGCCTTGTGAATAGTTTTACCAAGAACATAAGCAAGTCATGAGCGGTTATACTAAACATACATATTGGTAATCCAAAGATTTGCAATGAATAAAAATACCAATAAGCCTAGAGATTTCCCTTTCCATTCATAAAACAAGCTTATGAATTGTACTTCCTTTGAACGAATGTAAAACATTGTTTCCTAGGACGAAATCTTCACCCATACCCATACATAATCACAATAGCATTCATACGATTATGTCGATATCTTATATACGAAGTTCAAAAGATAAGCGTTATACTTCGTATTGTATTCCTTAATACTATGTCTAACTAGAGTATAATCATTCACAGCTTCGCAGTTATGTTTTCAATATGCACGACTTGAAAGATACATTAGGTAATGAAACAGTTCAAGTCAAATGTTACTAACCTCAAGTGGAAGGATGATGTCGTTGTTGTAGCTCCTTACTTCTTCACATTCTTCAAGTATTCACGTAACACTTGTAATGTATCATATTCGAATACTTTCAAGCTAACCTATAAGAAGTTGCCTCTAGTAAATAATCAAGCGACTCTTTAAATGAGTTTTGGTTCACTAAAATATGAAAACCAAACTTGACATACCAACGCTTGGTGGGCTTAATCGATCTATGATCTAACACACATAAATATAAATATTGATAGAATCTTGAATCCCGGTATCTCTCGATATTATTACCATATTTTGTATATATTTTTCCAGTTTTAGTAATAGAAATTAAATTGAAAACCGAATCTTCACAAGTCTTAACGATCTTTCTTACCATTTAAATAATCCTATCAGTTTTTGGCGTCGCCAATGCGACCTTGTTTTTAGATTTGTTTTTAGGTTTACTTTAGGGTTTATTTTTTATTATTTTTTGTCCTTTTTTACGCCTTTGGTATTTTTTTAGGTTCTTTTCAGATTTGGAGTGAAGATGAAAGAAAAGAAAATGATCTATAAAAGGAATGCAAAACCAAAGAAGGAAAGAAAAGAGGAGTCAAAAAGGAGAAGAAGATTTTATTTTTATTTTTAGATTTATTATATTTTTATCTTTAAAGTATTAGGGTTTGTTTTATCTTTGGATTTTTAATTTTTATTTTGGAACACTTAGACTTTATTATTATTTTTAAACCCTAAGGAAGGGTCAACATGGAAGGACGACAATTATGATATTTCCCCGGTCGCTCGGGTTCGCTCACTGATATAGGATTCAGTGGCCCGAATCGACTTTAGAAGTTCATCCTATGTCTGAAACGGGAGGTAAAAATTCTAACCGCTCGCGAATCCTCTGCCAGCGGTTTTCTGGATGCCTTCGTAATGCATATATGTCGAGGTCTTGAAAACGATTTTAATTTCTAATAAAGGGAAAGACCTGGAAAAAATAATATAAGGACTCGGATTTTATCACTTTTTCTTTCTTTTTCGTGTTAGGAAAACGTTTCTAACATGAACTGAAGCCTTAAAATATTGACTAGAATGAGACTGATAGGGTAATAAACTTGTAGGAATGTCGTTCGATATGATTTTAAGTATTGATTGTTCTGTTACCTTAACTCAAAGTTCAGGATGATTACTATTAGTTGAACGAGCCGCCTTGTAACCCAAGGAAACATTTCCACAAGGTATGGGTATTCAAGCTCCTTTGAGCTTCTCATGCTTCTCTTTGACTTACTTTTATTTAGATCGTTCTAAAAAGTATGCTAAAATTGTAACGGTTGCCTTTTGGGGGAGTAGAAGTTGTCTAGAGACTATCTAAGTGGAACCATCATTGTAACACCCCGTGTTTTTGGCATGGCGCATGCTAAAAGATGCACCATTTGCTTGTGATGAAAGCTTCATCCAAATCTTCCTTTTCATAGTGAGATGCATTTGGCCCAGGGCCATATTTGGTGCCAAGGAAGGCACATTGCGTAGGCATATTGGCAAAAGTCCAATGTTGCATCATCATGATGCATTAGGCCAGTTGGGTAGGTGTCCTCGAGATCACAGCGTAATTGTTGCGTATTATGGAGGCTATTGGCCTAAAGCCAATATCGCACAATACTTGCGCATCAGGACAGAGAGGGATGGCCGAACGAGTATTACGCAATCATCACACGCAATTATCGCGAATAAACACAATCATTGAGAAGTAACGCAATCATTACGAACTAACACAATCATTCCGGAGGAAAGCAATCATTGCGAAGAAACGTAATCATTGCGAAGAAACGCAATCATTGCGAATGAACACAATCATTGCGAATGAACAGTGAAACAGGCATGTAAATTTGGTATCCTTTCTATACTTGTAGAAATTGCAAGTTAACATATATAGGGAGGGGTAGTAGGTTGAGGTGTATATGCGGACTATGTACCAAGTAAGCTCCATAGCTTAACCGCAACAGTATAAATGATGCCTAAAGCTCATTTATAGTTGTGTAACCTTTTCAAGTGGGAATTTGATGATTAGGCATCATAATGCCACGCCGCGGACCCGATAATGCATAATCATTGTGCATTTCGACGAAACGACCTGTACGGACGAGGCCATTACCATTATTGTTAGACCACGGCCTTGTGAACCAGTTTGGCTTAAGTTTCCGGTAACTTCGAGGATGAACTACGGTCTGTGCTTGATCCATTTATAGTAGGGAAGGGTACGATGGCTGCCGCAATGAGTTGCAGCATTGCCGGTCCAGCACTTTGTCGCTCATATCATCTAATTGTGAGATGATTGCGACATTCTGGCCTCTCATATCATCTGGCTCGGTAGATCGACGAAAGAGATGATTGTGGCCAGACTTGATGAGGCAAGTTTCATGCCAGCCAGTGGATGCTCATACTTCTTATCAAGCCGTTCGACTTAGGCATGTACCAGTGGCGCATTGGGCATGGTCTCAGAAGTAAGCTACATCGATATGCAAGTTAGCGGAGCTTGCATAAGCCTAAGAAAAGTACGGCATGAGGCCTGCAACGGCCTATGCGTAAGTCCAAGGCATGCTTTATGCCTGGAAGAGACTCGGCAATATAACGGTTGGTCAACTAGATAGGAAATTCGGTGATGAATTCCCTACGTTGAGGCAAATCCAGTGATGCATGCAATATGCATTGGCTCTGGCCTTATGGCCTTACACCCTTTAGCATACAAGGGTGAGTTTGGAACGGTGTGGAATCTAAGTTAGCTGTATCATGCTCCATGAGCATGCTTGCAAGGGTGAATGAACGTGCATTTTCCTAGATTTCAGTCCCGGATCCTAGCATATCATGGTGCATCAGGGGAGTTACGGCATGCGGGGAAACGCGCCAAAGGCGTAATTTTTCGGTCCGTCACAGTTGGTATCAGAGCAAGTTCCGAGAAAACTCTAGGGACTGTGCGTAGTGGACTTGTCCACGAGTATTTTCCTTAATGGAAACTTAAAGTTGGAGAGTAGGCCAACTTTTGCGAGGAAAGGAGTTTGTAACTGTTATTCCAGTTACTTTGCGAATCGAGTTGAGTTTGTTTAAGTACTGTGAGTTTGCCTGGCCTAAGTGGCACCCTACTTACGAGTGGATATCCGGAAGACCGTTTGGGATGGTGGGTAGACAATGGGACTGATCATCCCCACACGTTGGTACTGGCCAAGGTTATGCGTTTTCAGTCCCGGCTAGCATCCCACATATGAGTGGTAACCTGGATGACCGTCAGGGACGGTGGGAAACTGGAAACTGTTCCACAAAGTGCTGTGCTAAAATCTTGTCATTTCGATGACACCTTTCAACTTGTGAACCTTAGGGATTCCTGGGTGGTAGCATGGGATGCCATCTAGGATACCTAGTCGAGATATCCTCTTGGCACCGGCCAATTGCAATTCTTGATATAGTTGTGGGCACTTTTGGATTCCTGGGCAGGCGATATGGGATGGTTTCTCAGAAGGTCTAAATTGTTGTTCACGATAACTTGAAGAAACCCGTGATTTTTGAGCATCTGGTATGGGACTTTTTCTCAGGAAATCCAAACCGAAGAGATTGTCCATAATAGCTTTGATTTTGAATTTCGAGGACGAAATTCTTTGAAGGGTGTGATAATGCAATACCCTGTTTATTTTTATTTTTTTTGGATACTAATATTCAATTCCATTCCCCTCTTTGAAAAGGGAAGAATGGGGAGACGAAGAAATTCAAGTTGGATTTTAACTCTCTTATCGAGGATTAGCTTTACTCCTTCATCCTGACGTATGCGTCTGAATTTTCTTCATGTTCTCAAAAATCAAACCTCTGAGTATTGATCTTACTAACATTCATCAATCAGTTATTTTTCTTGTGATCATCTTTAGCAGTTACATCATCCACAAAACCTACTTACTACCCATTATCACATTCATCCTATAATTCTTATCGATCAGAAACTATCCTAACAAGAAAATCCATAAGAATTACTTCAACAAGATCAATTTTAAAAGCATTCAGTTCATTAAACATTACTCCAAAAAGTTCCAAACTAGCATTCATAATTACATATCAAATTTGTTTTCTAGCAATTACAGTCCCATTTGTTCAAAACAAATTTTTGCTAGTCCTAAACACCATAACCAAAACAACCCGGTTCAAATCACTTACCATCCAAAATACCATATCCAACACCAAAAGACTGTTACAGACCCAAGCATTACTAATTCAAACCAGAAAAACCTTCTTAACAACACAGTCTATTCACATCAACTAGAAAATAAAACACATTCTTCAAAAGCCAATCAAAAGAGGAGGAAGACAAGTAACTTGTTTATCAACAGCAGCAGCAAAATTTAGAAGACCAAGAGCAAGCATCGAGAAAGCCATCTTATAAAAAATTTGTTGATCATTTTCAAACTTTTCTCAAAGTCTGAAAACTTGGCTGCTTTCGACACTATAGAAGAGAACTTTACCAATCCTCTTCATCGTAGCTCCAGTCCTCGTCCTCCACATAACGTTCACTGCAACTGCTTCCTGATGAAGCTGGAGAAGTATCACTATCTCCAGAAGACGATTCCTCCTCATCACTTTCATCTTCTTCCTCATCGTTATTGGAGGCATCAGGGAGATTTTCATCAGAGTCACTGGAATCTTCAACTTGAGCAGTTCGGGGATGTATCAACACAAGCTTTTCCTCTTCCACCTTGGGTTCTCCTTCTTGCATGGTTCTGGGAAATATCTTTGGATTGGCTCTCTCAAACTCAAACCGTCTTCGCAACTTCTAATCAAGATACTTCTCCATCTTTAGCCTGTCCTCGGCAGCATCAGATCCTTCTTCACTGGTGTTTACCTCTTCCACATGATACTCATGCCCTGCTGTAGAATCCGCTTCGGAGTCACTCTCAGTTGTACTACCATACTTTGGACCCTTCTGATGCCTTTCAGACCTCTCCTCCGTTTTACGATCTGACCTCTCATAATGCTTCGGTAACCAAGCAACAAACAGCGATTCAGTCTCTTCATCTTCTCTCCTCTTCTTTTCCTCCTCTTCTCTCTGACGTTCAGCAATCTCACTTGCACGTCTATTTATCTCCCCCTCAACCTCATTAATTCATCAATATCCAAGGAAAATGCCTGGTTTTTCGTTTGATTGTATTGATCGGAGTTAGCAGGATTTGCCGGATTTGAGGCGCTGGAACTCGCCATTCTCTGCTAAAATCTCTTTTAACCTTCCCTTTTCTAGTAAATTTTTTAATGGCGATGTTAATCTCTTCCAAAACCCTCCTTTAAAGGCACAATTTTTTTCATTAACTGCCATTTATGGCGCTTAGTTAACCGTCATGTCGCTTTGTTCTCTACGCCCATTCAAAGCCACGCGTACCCTCTTCACTTTAATGACCATCATTACTCTATCAAGACCGATTTTCAACACCTAATACTCATTACTACCCTTACGTCTCATAGAATTGCTATTAAGGGAGGCTTTGGTAGGTCACCAAACTTTGAGATTACCATTTGGGGTCTAATTGATTTTTTTATGTTTTATGCAGACTAGAAGAATGCAACATCAGTTGAGAGGCACTATTGTGGTTTGGGGTATGGTTGGCAGATGTGTTACTAGCTCAACGTCTAAGAAAAACTACTCAATGAAACTTATACAATCAACCCATAGTCACCCACCCCAACACAATTTTTCGCTCCAATTATCTACCATTATTCCATTTGGTTGTTTGCGTCATCGTATAAACGTCATCCCAAGAAGAGACAAACATGATAAATATCCAACTACCTACAACAAATTTTTTATACATGATAAACGTCATGTATCCCCAAGCTTACCTACAACAAAAATCCCAACAAAGTATTATTGGATTTGTACATATGTGGACTCTTGTCCATAATCCTCACGTGAATTGTTCTACTGGGGTAGTGTCAATAAAGCAAAGATATGAAAGGGACTTTCCTTATGTTAACTCTCTTCCCCAAAGCAAGTCTTGCAATATAACAACATCTATATTACACCAAATACCTCCTAAAAGTTTTCCAATCCATAGTCAACAAATTTCTCATTCCTTTTTTAAGGTTAACACCCATAAACAAATAAATTCTCCCTGTTTATCCCTCATCCACATTGTCTGTATCCAATATAAAAGCAGTACTTATAAGAGATTCCTTTCTCTGCAACTGTATTTTATATTAGTTATTTGGAAAACTGTTCTCCATCAACCCATATTCATATATATCCACCTCTCTTACATGATGGAATTTCCACAATCTTCTGAGAATACCCAAAGTCTAAATCAATAAATTCAAACCATTTCTGCTCAAATGTCTGAGAAATTAACTCTACCCTATACACTTGCTAAACCAATTTTCATTGACAAAAAAGTTGTTCTAGCTGAAGCTGATACCAGTTGGAAATGGTGTATGGTGGGATATGTCTGCTGTGAAACTTTGATCCCAACTTCTTCAATCCGGTTCTGTATCTGTAATAACTGTCCTTTAACTCAACACCCAACCATAACTACCTTCAATGGTCAGCGAAACAAAGTTCTTATTCGTTACTTATCTGAAGAGGATTTTAACAGAATCAGGTCTCAAAAACCTTGGTTTGTTTGTGGTTATATAATGGTGCTACGAGTTGTTCCGATCGAAGGTTGTCCTCCAAACCATCAACTCACATTCGATGAGGAAATCATGTGGTTCATCTTATGCAACATTCCAAATGAATGCACATAATTTAAAGATCTCCAGAAACTCACTCTCAGCATAGGGGAACTACTTGAAGCTCAAAATCCCTTTGGAAAACACCCTCTCAGGAAGAATGTCAAAGTTTATATTAGAATCCTAGTCCAATAAGCCTTACCAACAGGCATTCCTCTCTTCACAAGTGGTAGAAGAGAACCTTTTCTGATTGAATGTAGACATATCAAAGTTCCGAGGTATTTCTGCATCCCTTGTCGCATTCTTGAAACTATTGATCAAAGTATGGAGAATTCTATTCAAAAGAGCTTATCAAACACTTTTTAAATGATCCCGTTTATCAATAGATCCTCTACTCTCAAGATCTTTGATGTTGGACCTGTTCAAAAACATCTGACACAGTTGGAGAATAGGATGCCAATCGTGCTAAAACAAGTTACCACTCAAAATGTTACGGTTGCTGCTTCTATCTCTGGCACCGAGTCAACTCCTAGTGGTCTGATTCGTACCACAAATTCCTCAAGAAGATTCAAAACCGCTGCTATACCAAATACCAGTCCAATCATCACTAGAGGAACAACTAGTATTGCTGAACAAGATGCTCTAGCAAATATCAAAAGGAAGATTAATCCCAGAGATGACTTACAGAAACGTACGAGAGCTAATTCCAGTGTGGCTAGTACAGTTGTTATTCCTGAAGAACAAACTTCTACTGTACCTGATTATGCTCAGATATGTCCTCTAATTACCAAATTGGGAGAATTACCAGCCATTGACCTTTCTACTTGTTCCTTCAATACCCAACCAGTCTTTACTTCTTTTGGGAGCTACAATGTACCTGCTGACATTCCCCAAGCAACAATGGTGTCTGCAATAATTCTCCTCTCAATGCTGCTAGTTCTAGTCTCGACTCCTCCCAACTTGCTTCTCAGAGTGGTGATGGTACTAGTGCCTCTCGTGGTGGTGGATCTGACTCTACCACTCAGGTAAATCAACCCCTACCATCTCCTTTAATCGATACTGCTCTGAATACCATAAATAATTTACCTGTCAATAACATCAACATGATTGCTTGGAACCTTAGAGGTTTTGGTAAAAAATCTTCTAATAAGGAGCTTAGTCTACTGTGTAAGAATGTCAACCCTGATATTATTTTCCTCTCTGAGAATAAAATGAACAAAGACATGGAAGCTAGAAAACTAAGAAATATGGGATTTCCTTGTACCTTTAATGTTCCAAGTGTTGGGAGAAGTGGTGGTCTTGCTCTTGCTTGGGAGAAGGAAGTACACCTCAACATTATATCATCCAGTCTGAGGGGATCTATATTACTACTACTGATATAATCCACTCTAAGACCTGCCATATTCATTTCATGTATGGTGAACCTAACAGTAGTCTAAGACATGCCTTTTGGGAACAACAATGTCAACAGATTAACGTCCCTTTAGATGAACCTGTTTTCTTTATAGGAGGCTTTAATGCCCTCCTAGGAACTGAAGATAAAAATGGTGGCCTATAAGTAGATGACCCTGGTTTTGGAAATCTTAGAAATTTTTGTTCTGTCTTTAATCTTCATGATCCTGGTTTTTCTGGACCAAGGTTTACTTGGTCTAATGTGCAACAAGGTCCTGATTTGATTCTTGAAATATTAGATCGAAGTCTTATTAATCAAACTGCTGAAGATCTTTTTCCTAAACTTTGTGTTAACAACCTCCCTAGGGACTCTTCTGATCATTGCCCTATGCATATAGGTTTTAACTATTAGGATATTCGTATGCCTAGACCTTTCCATTTTATGGCCTTGTGGATAGCGGATCCTACCTATAGAGATATTATAGCTAACTCTTGGTCTGTTAATGTGGTAGGCTCCCCTGCCTACAAACTTAAAGCTAAGCTCTTAAGTACCAAGAAAGGCCTAAGAGATTGGAATAAATCTTCTTTTTGTAATATTCAAACTAATATATCCACTACTAGAAAAGAATTATCTGACCTCCAAATTCTCAATCCAACTGATACTAGTAATACTTCTAAACTTAAAGCCATGTTGGAATATCTGTACAACCTGGAGGAGTTATATTGGAAGGACAAATATAGAGAAGTCTGGCTCTTGGAAGGTGACAGAAATTCACCATATTTCCATAGAGTAACTCTCTTTAGTAGAAAAAGGAATTTTATTAGCTGGATAAAGAACTCCTTGAATACTATTCTAACTGATAGAGATAGTATTGGAAATTCTTTCATAGATTATTTCAAAAGTATTTGTTCCTCCCATCCTCAGCAATTTCAAGATGAAATTCTTGCTGACCTTCCTATTAAGTTCTCTGAAGAAGATAATGCATCCTTAAATATGCCTCTGACTCCAGAGTAAATTAAGAATGTTGTCTTCCAAATGTGTGTGTGTGAGGGGGGGGGGGGGGGGGGGGGGGGGGGGGGGGGGGGGTTATGGCCCTGATGGATTTACATGCCTCTTTTATCAAAAACATTGGGATATTGTGGGAGAAGGTGTTGTTGATATGACCCAAACCTACTTTAGAACTGGTAACATTGCTAAGGTTTTTAATCATACCAATATAGCTCTTATCCCCAAAGTCCCTCTTGCTGAATTGGTAACTCAGTATAGGCCAATAGGTCTTTGTAATTTTACCTACAAAATTCTTTCAAAAACTCTGGCTAATAGGCTGAAACCCTTCATGAACAATATCATTTCCCAAAACCAAAGTGCTTTTATCCCCAAGAGTATTTCTGATAATATTTTGCTAGATAATGAGGTCATTTATGCTATCAATCATAATGATAAGGTTGAGGGCATGGCTTCCATCAAACTTGATATGTCTAAGGCCTATGATAAGCTTGAGTCAATTTTTCTTGAAAAATTCTTAACTAAAATGGGTTTGTATAACCATTGGGTTAAGCTGATAAATAAGTGTGTCTCTACTGTTTCCTATTATGTCCTTCTTAATGGTAACCCTACTGGTTTTTTGCAACCTGAGAGAGGTCTAAGGCAGGGATATCCACTCTCTCCCTATATTTATATCATTTGTTCTTAAGCCCTATCTTCTTACATTGATAGCCTTAAAAAAAAGGGACTTTAGAAGGCATTAAATTCTGTAAAGAGGCTCCTGAAATGACTCACCTTTTGTTTGCTGGTGATTCTCTCTTGTTTTCTAAGGCTACTGAAAAAAAATCATGTCATAAAAGACTATCTCCAAAAGTACTGCCTAGCTTCTGCGCAAGAAATCAACTTTGAAAAATCTGGTATTTTGTTTAGCAGGAAGATCCCTGAACATAGGAAAGCTATTTTGGCCAACATTTTGGATATCCAAAGCAGAGATTTAGGAGAAAAATATCTTGGAACCCCCACTGTTTTCCAAGCTTCTAAAATCCAGACCCATATGGGTATTCTCCAAGCCATTGATGCCAGGATTTATATATGGCTTTATAAGCTATTATCTCAAGCTGCTAGAACTACTCTGATCAAGCACATTGGCCAAGGTATTCCTCTTTTTCAAATGGGAGATTTTCTTATTCCTAAACATATCTGTAAACAAATGGATTCTCACCTCTGCAAGTTATGGTGGGGTGAAACTTTAGATCCCAAGGATAGAAAATTGCACCTCCTTGGTTGGGATATTTTATGCTCCCCCAAAGCTGAAGGAGGCCTGGGGTTCAGAAAGGATAAGTTAAACAACCTAGCAATGCTTGCTAGGAATGCCTGGAGAATCTTAGAAAATCCTAACTGCTTATTGGCCACTGTTCTTAAGGCTAAATATTTTCCTAAAACTGATTTTTTGAATGCGAAACGCACTACCAATTTCTCTTGGACTTGGAAGTGTATGCATGCCATCAAGGAACTTATAAAACCCTTTATTTCCTGGATTATTGGGGATGGTCAATTCATTGACCCATGGTGTGATAAATGGATCCCTTCTTTGGGTTCTGCCACACCCAACCCTCTGGTCCCTCCTGATCCTAGTATTAAAGTTGCTTATTTTATTGACTCCCAAACTAGAAGTTGGATGTGTCTCGTCTTAACACCCATTTTGATAATGCTTCTGTCCATAAGATTATCTCCATTCCCTTAAGCCAGCTTTGCACTCCTGTGAGGAGGGCTTGGGATCTTTCAAATAACGACAAATTTTCTTCTAAATCTGCCTACTTGGGGATCAGAGGCCTTAGGCCTTCCCCTTGTAAAAACCTTTGGAGGTGTATTTGGAAAGTTAGAGTACCCTATAGAATTCAGGTCTTTCTTTGGAGAGCATCTAGAAATGCTTTTCCCTCCAGAACTGTCCTTCACACTAGAATGTCTATGCATAGTGTGGATTGTCCTAGGTGTTCTGATCCTCAGGAAACTATTATGCATGTTTTGGTCACCCGCCCCTTTGCTAGTAAGGTCTGGTTCATTTCTGACTTCAATATCAACACTCAATTTTTTCAAAACAAATCTTTTATTGACTGGCTTCTCTTCTGGTTAATTGATACTCAGTCTAAACTGCCTGATGATGATCAACGTCTCTTTGTGGTTATCTTATGGTCTCTCTGGACCAGTAGAAATAACCTCATTTTCCAAGGAATTAAGGAGAACTTCACTGCTGTCTTAGATAGAGCTAGAGCTATGCTTCTCACTAGGAAGTCTAGGAATCCTAGTCTGACTATCCCCCTTACCATGCCTGTCAGTATTTGTGATAAATGGATTCCCCTTATTTCGGTTGGATTAAATGTAATACTGATGGTGCCTTTGATGTTATCTCTGTAGCAAATGGTGCAGGGTATGTGATGCGAGACTTCACAAGAAAAGCAACCTTTTGTGCTTCTGTATCCTTTGATGTTCACTCTGCTGAAGAACCTGAAGCAAGAGCCATCTGGGCAGTCTTAAAGAAAGCTGTGGAACAACATCTATCGCACATCATCATAGAAAGTGATGCGAAAGCTCTAATGACCAATTTTCAGCTGGAAATTTCGATGGAGATACTAGGACGGATGCTATCTTTAAAGACATTCTCTTTTTCTATACTAAGTTATCTGCTTGTATCTTTAGTTTTCAACCTAGAGTTTGTAATTTTGTAGCTCATGAGCTTGCTCTGTGGGCTAAACAAAACAATTCTACCATGTACTATTCTAAACCCCCTGTTTGGATTCTTCCAACAGTTGAGGAGGACCATTAGCCTTGTTGAAGGCCTTTGCTTATAAAAATAAATAAAAATACTCTGTGTTTTTAGCATGGCGCATGCTAAAAGATGCGTCATTTCCTTGTGATGAAGCTTCATCCAAAGCTTCCTTTGTATAGTGAGATGCATTTGTCCCGGGGCCATATTTGGTGCCAAGGACGGCACATTGCGTAGGCACATTGGCAAACTTCCAATGTTGCATCATCATGATGCATTAGGCCAGTTTGGTAGGTGTCCTCGAGATCGCAGCGTAATCATTGCGTATTACGGAGGCTATTGGCCTAGATCCAATATCACACAATCATTGTGCATCAGGCCAAAGAGGGTTGGACGAACGAGTGTTACGCAATCATCACACGCAATCATCGCGAATAAACACAATCATTGCGTAGTAACGCAATCATTACGAACTAACACAATCATTGCGGAGGAAAGCAATCATTGCGAAGAAACACTATTATTACGAATGAACACAATCATTGCGAAGAATAAAATCATTGCGAATGAACACAATCATTGCAAAGGAACGCAGAAGCAGGCATGTCAATTTGGTCCCCTTTCCATACTTGTAGAAGGAACACAGAAGCAGGCATGTCAATTTGGTCCCCTTTCCATACTTGTAGAAATTGCAAGTTAACATATATAGGAAGGGGTAGTTGGTTGAAGGTGCATATGGCGGACTATGTACCAAGTAAGCTCCATAGATTAACCGGAAGAGTATAAATGATGCCCAAAGCTCATTTATAGTTGTGTACCTTGTCAAGAGGGAATTTGATGCTTAGGCATCATAATGCCACGCCGCGGACCCTATAATGCATAATCATTGTGCATTTTGACGAAACGACCTATACGGACGAGGCCATTACCATTATTGCTAGGCCACGACCTTGCGAACCAGTTTGGCTTAAGTTGCTGGTCCCTTCGAGGATGAACTACGGTCTTTGATTGATCCCTTTAGAGTAGGGAAGGGTATGTAGGCAGCCTCAATAAGTTGCAGCATTGCCGGTCCAGCACTTTGTCGCTCATATCATCTAATTGTGAGATGATTGCGACATTCTGGCCTCTCATATCATCTGGCTCGGTAGATCGATGCAAGAGATGATCGTGTCCAGACTTGATGAGGCAAGTTGCATGCCATCCAGTGGATGCTCATACTTCTTATCAAGCCATCTGACTTAAGCATGTACCAATGATGCATTGGGCATGGCCTCAGAAGTAATCTACATCGATATGCAAGTTAGCGGAGCTTGCATAATCCTAAGGAAAGTACGGCATGAGGCCTGCAATGGCTATGCATAAGTCCAAGGCATGTTTTATGCCTAGACAAGACTCGGAAGTATGACGGTTGGTCAGCTAGATAGGAAATTCAGTGATGAATTCCCTACGTTGAGGCAAATCCAGTCATGCATGCAATATGCACTGGCTCTGGCCTTATGGCCTTATACCCTTTAGCGGACAAGGGTGAGTTTGGAACGATGTCGAAGCTAAGTTAGCTGCATCATACTCCACGAGCATGCTTTCAAGGGCGAGTGAACGTGCATTTGCCTAGATTTCAGGCGCAGATTGTAGCATCATCATGGCGCATCGGGGGAGTTACGGCCTGCGGGGCAACGCGCCAAAGGCGTAATTTTCCGGTCCGGCACAATTGGTATAATGTAACACCCCGTGTTTTAATCATGGCACATGCTAAATATGCGCCATTTGCTTGTGATGAAGCTTCATCCAAAGCTTCCTTTGCATAGTGAGATGCATTTGGCCCGGAGCCATATTTGGTGCCAAGGAAGTCACATTGCGTAGGCATGTTGGAAAAAGTCCAATTTTGCATCATCATGATGCATTAGGCCAGTTGGGTAGGTGGCCTCGAGATCGCAGCATAATCATTGCGTATTATGGAGGCTATTGGCCTAGAGCCAATATCGCACAATCATTGTGCATCAGTCCAGAGAGGGCTGGCCGAACGAGTGTTACGCAATCATCACACGCAATCATCGAGAATAAACACAATCATTGCGAAGTAACGCAATCATTACGAACTAACACAATCATTGCGAAAGAACACAATCATTGCGAATGAACAATGAAGCAGGCATGTCAATTTGGTCCCCTTTCCATGCTTGTAGAAATTACAAGTTAACATATATAGAGAGGGTTAGTTGGTTGAAGGTGCATATGCGGACTATGTACCAAGTAAGCTCCATAGCTTAACCGGAAGAGTATGAATGATTCCTCAAGCTCATTTATAGTTGTGTAGCCTTGTCAAGATGGCATTTGATGCTTAGGCATCATAATGCCACGCTGCGGACCCGATAATGCATAATCATTGTGCATTTTGACGAAACGACCTATACGGACGAGGCCATTACCATTATTGCTAGGCCACGGCCTTGCAAACCAGTTTGGCTTAAGTTTCCGGTCCCTTTGAGGATGAACTACGGTCTGTGCTTGATCCCTTTAGAGTAGGGAAGGGTACGTAGGAAGCCGCAATGAGTTACAGCATTGTCGGTCCAGCACTTTGTCGGTCATATCATCTAATTGTGAGATGATTGCGACATTCTGGCCTCTCATATCTTCTGGATCGGTAGCTCGACGAGAGAGATAATTGTGGCCAGACTTGATGAGGCAAGTTTCATGCCAGCCAGTGGATGCTCATACTTCTTATCAAGCCGTTCGACTTAGGCATGTACCAATGGCGCATTGGGCATGGTCTCAGAAGTAAGCTACATCGATATGCAAGTTAGCGGAGCTTGCATAATCCTAAGGAAAGTACGGCATGAGGCCTGCAATGGCATATGCGTAAGTCCAAGGCATGCTTTATTCCTGGACGAGACTCGGCAATATAACGGTTGCAGCTAGATAGGAAATTCGGTGATGAATTCCCTACGTTGAGGCAAAGCCAGTGATGTATGCAATATGCATTGGATCTGGCCTTATGGCCTTACACCCTTTAGCAGACAAGGGTGAGTTTGGAACGGTGTGGAATCTAAGTTATATGCATCATGCTCCACGAGCATGCTTGCAAGGGCGAATGAACGTGCATTTTCCTAGATTTCAGGCCCGGATCGTAGCATCATTATGGCGCATCGGGGGAGTTACGGCCTGCGGGGCAACGCGCCAAAGGCGTTCACCTAATCTGTATGGAGAGTTTGGAATTGGCAACATTACTCGTTTAGATAAGGTTCCATCATCTTCATATTATTATGATGATGAGGATAGTACTTATGAAGAATCTGAAATATGTAGGCTTAGTGATCAGGAATTTGTTACACCAATTGAGCTTCAAGAAAATAATGTTATTTTTGGTTCAGATTCTAATAATTTTAATGACTATTTACCTATTCAAAAAGTTGAGGATTTACTAGAGATACCACTATTTTAGACGATGTAGTATTAGTTTGTGATCCTTCAACCAACATTATGTTTGACAATCCATTATTCAATGAACATATCATTAAATCGGAGAAAGTAATTATGATCAAAACCTTAGATGATGAGCCTTTACTAGAGACTTCTCTGATAATCCTTTATATGATTGTGATGATGATTTAGAGAAAACAGTTTAGTCTGGGGAAGTTGATAATAGTCTTAGACTCTGATAACTGTTTCAGAGTCCAATGATTTAAAAGTAATAGTCTTAGACGAAGATGATAGACTCGTAGATATGAGTGAGGATGCACCACCTGATTATAACCTAGAAGAAGCAATTGACCATTTTCAGGAATCTGACAGTTTTGGAGATTAGGGAAATTGTAACTAGTCTATCTATAGACACTGAAAACTCTAAGTTTGGGGGTGATTATCATTCTCCATGTGCTTCATCGTTGACTCTTCGAAAGATCCCTCACTTGGGACTTGACATATATGACTCGACCATTTCAAAATATTATCTTCATGCACATTTTCCTGAACCTAATGATGTCCAGAAAGAATTCCATTTTTAGAAACCCTTCCTCTGGTAGATGTGGCTTATCTAGGATATGATACCAAGATCGACTTTGTTTTCCCACCAAATTTTTTTCTACAAACTAGGAGAACTTATGAATTTCAAATGTGTCAGTTATTAAGGTTTGAGATTAAACCTAGTTACTTTAGAAGGTTAGAATCGACATGTTTGCTTAAGAATGACCACCACTTTCATTGTGGTCAACCATGTGAGTGAAATATGATTGACTTTGAGGATCCTCAATTATTCAGATTAGTATTATATGTTTTTAATTTCTTAGTTGAGTTTTTCCAGACTCTTCAACCAGATCTTCAGGATCTTGCCTTTGAGTAAATCCATCCCACAGAAAGTTATCTAGACCCTTTTATAGAATCTGAACCGCAGCTAGATGTAGTTGTTTTAAACAAAATGTGTCAGTTATTCAGTTTTGAGACTAAACCTAATTACTTTAGGAGATTATAATCGACATGTTTGCTTAAGAATGACTAGTACTTCATTTTGTGGTCACCTGTGTGATTCAAATATGATTGAGTTTGAGGATCTCCAATTATTCGGGTTAGTATTATGTGCTTCTAAGTTCTTATTTGAGTATTTCCAGACTCTTCAACCTGATCTTCAGGATCCTGCCTGAGAAAATCCAGCTCGTAGAAAGTTATCAAGACCCTTTTGTAGAGCATGAACCTGAATCGCGACTAGATGCAATTTTATTAAACAAAATAATAGATAAATTTTTGCTCTTCTTGGCCTGTTGCAGTTTCCTCTTCTTTTGGTTAGCATTATTTATTTAGATGACCCAGAATTATTCCGGGTACTGCTATACAATTCTACGAGGTGACTAATCCTTTCTTAGTCTGGCTGAAGACTTTAAGTTTAGCACTTCTTGGGAGGTAACTCATGCTCATGCGACTAGGTAATATCTTTCCTTATTTACTTCAAGTGGTAACCGTTTCTCCTTGTTCATGCTTTTAATTTGATCTTTAGAGCATTGAGGACAATGTTAGATATAAGTTTGGGGGTGTGGGAGAAATTTTTAGTTGTATTATGAAACTCCATATCCTAGAAACTTGTGTATAATTCAGGATAACACTAACCAATCTAAGTGGATGGAAACATCTTGGTTGTAGGAGTTGGGGGACCCAAACTAAAGATTCTATTCATAAAATGACAAAGCTTAGCTGTTAGAAAATATATGGTAGTTTCACCATATCTCGGAGTCGTCATATAACTTTTTGTTTTTATTTTTGCAAACTTTTTGTTTCTATAGTGATTGGTGGGTCGCTAGTATCTCCTTGACTTACGCTAGGATAAAACAGAGTAATTGAGATATTAAAAAAAAAAAGACCAGAACAATCGGATAAAAAATAGATTTTTTTTTATTAGTATTGTTTTATAAATAAAATAGAATGATGGGACCCTTGTGTATACCAGCTAGGTTGATATAGAATTATGATTATCGACCGCTAGACCCTTGTATATACCATCTGTATTGATACCAGAGTTAGGATTCAGCCTTTAGGATTTATGTTGGCGTTGACGATCAAACATATATTCTTGGAAACACCGTTCACCTTGGTCAACATTTGCAAACCATCTATCTCCATATCCATCTTCTTAATATATTCACGTGATTTGTTTGATTCCAGATGTTGATGTCCGTAGTGCGACTATCTATGTAGAGCTTTCTTTACTTATATAAGAATTTTAGTATGCTTGAGTGCAAACTCGTGTACATCAATTGAATTGGCATCAGGGTACTTCGTCCCATAACCAATAAGAGCACACCAACTAAGGAGATTGTTTAATTTCGTTCCTAAATTCTTCACAGGTATCTGAGGTTTAAAATAAAGCATTTGTGGGTACACCTCTTTTAAACCCTCACGTGAGTAAAACTCGTCTGATAGGGACACCTATGAGTTCAAAGGCTTGTTGCACATATGTTAAGTAGAATCGCGATGCATGCGATAGTGAGTTAGGATTTTTACTTTTTTAGATTAGATTTGCTCGAGGACTAGAAAAATATTAAGTTTGAGGTATTTGATAGACACACTTTTTTTTCCTTCTGATTTGTTCTCAATTCTCTATATTGTTAGTGCTTATTTTTGTAATTATTATGGTATTTTATATGTTTGTAGGTGCTTTCGGAGAAATAAAATTTTGTGGAAATTTTGACTTGAAAAGTGATATTTGTAACCCCTCCCCCCTCCCGTGGAAAATTACTAAAGGCACCAAAGAAAAGTTATAAAGCTACCCGAAGGATCTACTAAAGACACCCCTAATAATTACTAAGCGCACCACCGGTGATTAAAGGTCCCCCGCGTTTTGGATAAGGGATGCCTTTCTTCTTCCTTTTGAAATTAATTTTTTGTGGGAAAAAATGCTTGCCGTCTGCGGAGATTTTTGCGACTAATTTCATTGGGTTTGATTGGTTTGGGCATGTGATAACTAAGCACGACTGATAATTCCTTCAGTTTCAAGAAAAAGGGAAATCTACTTGGTTTTGAAGTAAAACAAAACACGGGATTCTCTCGGGTTTGCTATTAACTTCCCGAGTTATCTGCTCTTTATTTGGAAGTTGAGTGTGCTATAGAAGAGTTTAACTCAATATATATTACGTTGGAAATTTGTTGGAGTGAGTCTATGTACAACAGATGCACGAAGAGATAAAAAAGGGGAATTATTTCCCGTGGACTGCATAAAAAGGAAAGAGGAGTAATTGCGAGAGATTTTGGAGGTGTCTTGGTCCCGTGAGTATATAAAGGTGTTATGGGGGTTGTAAAAGAGATATCTAGAGTTTGGGGAGCTGCAGAAAAGAAAAGAAGAGTTACAGTAGCAGCATGAACAAGATAAAGAATAGATGTCTCTGAACTCGGAATGAACTCATTCTTTTCTTTCGGTTGTTTTACTGTATGTTTCACTTCTTTTCTTTCAATTGTTTTTCCCGTAGCTTTTTCATCCGAACTCGGAATGAACTCATTCTTTTGCCGTTCACTTTGTATTTTAATTCTATTCAAGAGTATGATAAGAAATACTGAAATTGAATGAGTTGAACTTGGTATTCTAGTTCTTCTTGTGTTTTCGACGTTTTTCACTCCTTTTCGTTGTACTTCTTCCACTTCTTTAGGATATAGACACTTAATACTTTGAGAACTTCACTTCTTAGATATTTTGTATCCCTTTACATTCTTCTTAGGATGGTTCACCTAATAAAAACATAATAAAAGAAAGCAAGAATTATAGCTAAAACAAGTATGGAATGGACATTAAAATCATGTAAAGTATGCACTTATCAACTGTCTTTCTCTTATGTCTGCTTCCTTCAAAATAGATTTGCTGCTCCAAGAGACGGATACTGGATTGCCATTATTAGGTGAACCATCCCATTATTTTTTATTAAACTTTCATAGTCACTTTCATTACTGAATTGGTGATGTCTTTTTCTGTTGCAAACGATGTTGCGTTCTGAAAATGCGGGGGTCTAACAACCTCGCCGAATATTTCGATTAACAATCTGTATGGACTAACTCCAATATACTTTATAGAGAATCAACTAGAAAGTCAGACTCAATCTAGAGTAAAGTATATCAAAGAGTACAATATCTCGATCTCTCGGTTTGATCTATACTCAAGCAAATAGAAATCTGTGAGTCTTTATCAAATATTAGAGAGATAACTTGGATGGTACCAAAGACCAATATCCAAGTGTCAATCAATTTAAATCGACAACCAAAGATCGGATATTCTAATTGATTGATCTTAACGCACAACATGTGATATTTAAATTATATAACAAAATATAATGCGGAATAGAAATAACACAGACACCAGTAGTTTTGTTAACGAGGAAACCGCAAATGCAGAAAACCCCCGGGACCTAGTCCAGATTGAACACCACACTGTACTAAGCCGCTACAGACACTAGCCTACTACAAACTAACTTTTTTCTGGATTGTAGTTGAACCCTAATCAATATCACACTGATTCAAGGTACAGTTGCACTCCTTACGTCTCTGATCCCAGCAGGATACTACGCACTTGGTTCCCTTAGCTGATCTCACCCAAAACCAAGAGTTGCTACGACCCAAAGTCTAAGATTTTAATAAACAAATCTGTATCACACAGAAGAGTATACGATAATATATAAATATGTCTCCCACAGATAAACCTAGGAGTTTTGTTCCGTCTTTTGATAAAATCAAGGTGAACAGGAACCAATCGATAACCCGGACTTATATTCTCGAAGAACAACCTAGAATTATCAATCACCTCACAATAATCTAAATCGTATGGTGGCGAAACTAAATATTGCGGAATCACAAACGATGAGACAAAGATGTTTGTGATTTCTTTTTATCTTGCCCTGTCGGAGATATAATCTCCAGCCAATCTTACAGTTGAACTCGTACGATAGAAAATGGCAAGATCAGATCGCTCAACTACAAGAGAAGTAGTTTCGTCTGGCTTCACAATCCCAGTGAAGTCTTTCAGTCGTTAACATACAGGGTCTCGAGAAGAAATATAAGATTAAAGGTGAACCGACTCTAGCAAAACCAACTAGTATCACACAGGAGATGTGGGGATTAGTTTTTCCAGTTGTTAGATGTATCCTTTATATAGTTTTCAAATCAGGGTTTGCAATCTAAATTACATTGGTAACAAATCATTCAATATTCATCGTTAGATGAAAAATCTAATTTAACTAAGCTAATATCTTTCAACCGTTAGATCGAAACTTTGTTTGTCACACACAAATGAAATTTATTTCATTTAGCTTTGAGTAACCGTACCTAAACGTGTACACTTGGTTCACAAATAGTTAACCAATGGTTATCCATATGAGTACTTTCATATTAACCGTATTCATCTTCTTCACAACTATTTCAAATGACTTCAAAAGTTTTAGTTGAATAGTTGATCAATTGCTTAGGTATTTATGCATAGACACAATGGAAACAAAATCGGTTTGATTCACTTGAATCAATTCATGAACAATATAGCCCCGGTTTGCAAAGATTGCATTCCTTATTGATTTATTGTTTAAGTTCATGAACTTCCGATTTGAGAAATATAACCAACTTGTGTACGCGTTCGGGTACGTGTACCATAGCTACCGGATTTGAGTTTACAAACTCAGCAGAAATTTATCGGTTCGAATACTTCCGTGGGTACGCGTACGGGTATGCGTACCTAAGGTGACTGGTTTAACAGTTTGCAAACTTACAAACTCAGCAGAAATTTTCGGTTCGAAAACTTCCGCTGGTACGCGTACGTAACCTGTCTCCTTCACCAATACCGTATGCACCCATATGCACACACTTGGTTTCCGGCACATGGATTTATACACTAATGTGCGAACACACTATATATGCTGATATCCATAGTTGGTTACGTAATCTCAACATTTAAATCATTGAAACATTCTTCTATAATGTTATAACAGTCGTTATTCACAACTATCGTCATCAAAGATATTTTCAAGATTGAAACGTCATCATGAATTTCGTCAGGGGTTAAGATGAAAAGTGGTTAAAGCGAAATCTTACCAACACATATTTCGAAATAGCAAATATGTATGTATGAAAACTATCATACTTATACGACTTTGTCTCAAGAATAGGAGTTAGAGAGGTAGACTTTTGAGTGATATATAAGTTCAAGTCTCCACATACCTTTTAGTCGGATGAAGTTCCACCGGTTCCTTAAGTAGTTCTTCGTCTTTGTAAGATGATCTCCGTGGAGTCTGGAGCTCAACTACACTTAACTTTCCTAGTCCGAGACTTAGCTATAAGTAGTCTAGAAATCAAGACATATAGTTTTGACAACTAAACTTGACAAACATGCTTGAGATAGGAACGCATGCGATTTCGACCGAGCAATGCTCTAACAATCCCCCTTTGTCAATTTTAGTGGCAAAACTATCAATACATATGGATTACAAAATAAAAAAACTTTGTAGCTTCTCATCCATATGCTTGATCTCCTTGGTGCTTCAACATTACTCGAAAACTTCGTCTTTTCCAAGTACTCCAATGATTCCATAGATGTTCAATTCAACATCATAGTTGTTGAATATCCGTAGCCATAACAATGAGAAAACAAAAGCTCTCGATCATTGTTATATAGTGTCATAGTATTATTACACAGTATCAAAGTTCTTATATCACAACTTCGAAAACAACACTATGGTGATATGTATCACTCCACCTTAGTCAATACTTTCATCTCAGCATAAAAACCACTCCCCCTTACATAATGATCCGTTAAACACGTAAATGATATGTATTTGTAGTGTGAACTGCATATTAATTCTCCCCCTTTTGTCAATAAAATTGGCAAAGGTACGAAAACGGGATCCTAATGAAATTTCCACGGAGATGCTTCAAGACCAAAGAAAAGTACATATCAACTTTGTTTAGATGCAATCAAATAGCCGAAGGTAAATGAATTCATCAGGGAGTTTATAAAGATACAAGATAACTCCTAAAATATTCCAGAGCCGCACTCCCCACAAAGATATGTAAATTAAGCGCAAGTTCAAAAGAACTCTCCCCCATTTAATATCATTCCCGAAAGAACAACAAGAGCGTCCTTACTTTTAAAAGACAAGAAGGATTTCTTTGGACACCAAAAACCACAAAAGAAATGATTTTGTATCCAAAATTCTCAATTAAACTAATCACAAGAGAACCCATGATTAATTTAATCGAAATACACAACCAAATTAATCACAAACGAATGTATGATTAGTCTAGTCGGAAATGCTCACATAAGAAGACTTATGGAGCCGCACAGTATATACATAAAATATGCATCATGGAAGATCAATACTGTGGAATATACAAAGATTCATTCTATCTTCATCACTATTTGCATAACGACATGTAATAGACATAATCTTTGTAAACAAAAGATTTTAACATATCTTCCATCAAAGAATTGACATAATAGGCTTAACTTTTATTATGTCAAAAGTTCATTCATTCTCTTATCAATACATGCATATCGACATATGAAAGACATAACTTTTGACAGGGTATGGGACAATCATAGTTTACGGATGCAAACACACATATCCCATAACATATTGCAATATATAAAACCATAAAGATCAATACTGCAAAAATCAATCTTTGTCCTTAAAAGGTAGAATCAATCTTTTTCGCACGTATTTTCACCAAGAGTAGTTACCAAAAGCGTATAAAAAGATTTTCTTAACAAAGAAGAACTTACAAAGTCATTAAAGACCATGCATCATAGTTCACATAAGATGATTGTGAACATTCAAGGATCCCATAGAAATGCGTACTACTGCCCATTATTGAATTTCCTTCTTTGTTATTCACCAACATCATTCTTGTAAAAGATACAAATGAGCTTAGAAGAGAATTACTCCAAGAATCCAAGTGCCCAAGTCCAGTAGAACAAGTGCGATGAAACGGAGCAAAACACTCAAAAACAAGATACGTGACAAAGACCAACCTCAACTCATTCACATTTAGGATTTCTCATCACTATTTTGAAGATAATTCAAAGAGGAAGAGAATGCAAAAATAATTAGGTCATTCCGAGTTCGGACAAAAGAAGTTACGGCCAAAACAAATTTACCGAATATCGACGTCAAGTATGTATACGGGTTTGCAAATGAATTTTTGTACCCTGGAGCAGTATGCAAACGGGTATGCGTACCTAAACCCCTGGATTTTGATTTTAAAATGATGTTATGCATACCTGGTATTGTACCATGTAGTCCAAACATCCAGACCTATTATTTTCAAACTTAAACATTTAAGAACCTTAAACACAGATCAAGTTAGGTAGAAAAGAACGATAAGAAAGGTACGTGAATCATTATAAGTTCTCTAAGCAAATAAAAGCACAAATCTTGCTCAAGTTTATAGACATACCTTTTTATATGAATCCAATTGAATTCTATAGCCTTACCAAACATAATCTGTGCACCCCAATTTTCGTGCTTCCCTCACCGTATACATAACAGGGAATAAAACACACTCAAGTTGTGTTGAGGTGAACAATGTCTTGCTCACCACAAGTGAATTTTGGATTATCATGAAAGAGATCACTTTTATAACCTTTCACATCCAAATCCATCTTTCCAAAGAACTCTTTAAGTTCCAACATCATGGATACTGCCTTCTCCATAGTCATGGAATTTTCTGGGAGATCATTCCTTTTCACACTCAAAGTGGCATTGACTTTCTTTGGAACCCACTTATGAGTGCGTTTAGAAACAACCAGAACCTTCTTCTTCCCGTTACTCTCTTCAATATTTCTCGAAAGAGGATTGGATTTACTATTCTTTTGCAAGTTATTCTTTCTACAACTGGGAACATCGGATCTTGTCTTCGTCTTTACGAAGTTATCCTTTTGATAACCATTACGATTGTGAAAAGGATTCGTATGACGTTTATAGTAATAAATATATTTATCACAACACCGATTCCTTTGCCTAAAGGTTGGACAGTTACAACCTGTAGCATTAAGGGGATTAGCCTTAACATATGATCTTGGTTTCACAACTTCTTGTGATGCCAAAACAAGAACATCATGAAGTTTCTCATTCCTTATACGGACACGACATCTCCTTTCTAGGTGACCTTTATTTTCGCAATAGTTGCAAACATAAGGAATGTTCTTATCTCAATCCGTATGTTCTGACTTTGGAGGTTGATATACTTTCCTCTTTCGAACCTTAATTGCCGGTGAAGGTATTTCACTTTTGCGATTAGTGGAAACCTTTTGTTGAGAAGAATCACTAGCCTTGAAATTTTTTACCTCTTTGCTAATACTTAGACCATTTATTCCCTTATAGCCCAATCTTCGTGTATCATGATGATTTTTACTTGCTCCTAGCATAGTGGTTAATTTTCTTGAACTAGTATTGAACTTTTTCAAGTCATCTTTCAACATCTTGATTTTATCAAGAGCAGGAGCTAAATCATCCTCAAGGCGTTTTTCTCGAGCGGACAAGCACTTTCTCTGTCATCAAAACTAATTTGTTTAGAGTTAAACCTTGCTTCAGATTCTGCAAGTTTCTCTTCCAACAAAAAGTACTTTTGAAAAAGATTATCACATTCAAGTGACTTTATACGTAGGTTTTTCCTCAGAATCCTTGAGGATCGATTCGTTAGAACGATTCGAAAAATAAACACCTGCGTAGCATCTTCTGAATTTCTTGTTTTCTCGACAGAGAGGAGTCAGAAGAGGTGAGACATGAGAAGTTGTAATCTTCTTCATATTCCACGAATCCAAAAACTTAACATACTTTGAGACTTCCTCATCAACATCTCTATCAATATCTGAATCACCTTCATCAGAAAGTCCATCCAACTGTTCTTCTAGGAGAGTTTCCCAATCAACAGTTTTTACATCAAGAGAATGTTTAGACATTGACTTAGATGTGACAGTTCTCTCAGGTGAATCTAAGTTTTAGAATCATCTGGTAATTTCTGAACTGGTACGGTATTAGAGATAGACTCGTCCATAATCAGATCGCTACAAACACAGACTTATAAGGTCTTTAACGTGTTTTCCTGTACTGATACCAATTGAAAATGTGGGGGTCTAACAACCTCACCCAATATTTCTATTAGCAATCTGTATGGACTAACTCCAATATACTTTCTAGAGAATCAACTAGACAGTCAGACTCAATCTAGAGTAAAATATCTCGATCTCTCGTTTTGATCTATACTCAAGCAAATAGAAATATGCGAGTCTTTATCAAATACTAGAGAGATAACTTGGATGGTACCAAGACAAATATCCAAGTGCCAATCAATTTAAATCAACAACCAAAGGTCGGATATTCTAATTGATTGATCTTAACGCACAACCTGTGATATTTAAATTATATAACAAAATATAATGCGGAATAGAAATAACACAGACACTAGAAGTTTTATTAACGAGGAAACCGCAAATGCATAAAAAAACCCGGGACGTAGTCCAGATTGAAAACCACACTGTATTAATCCTCTACAGACACTAGCATACTACAAATTAACTTCGGTATGGACTGTAGTTGAACCCTAATCAATCTCACACTAATTCAAGGTACAGTTGCGCTCCTTACGTCTCTGATCCCAGCAGGATACTACGCACTTGATTCCCTTAGCTGATCTCACCCACAACCAAGATTTGTTACGACCCAAAGTCGATGAATTTAATAAACAAATTTGTATCACATAGAAAAGTCGACGATAATAGGTAAATATGTCTCCCAAAGATAAACCTAAGAGTTTTGTTCCGTCTTTTGATAAAATCAAGGTGAACAGGAACCAACCGATAACCAGGACTTATATTCCCGAAGAACAACCTAGAATTATCAATCACCTCACAATAATCTAAATCGTATGGTAGCGAAACTAAATATTGCGGAATCACAAACGATGAGACGAAGATGTTTGTGATTTCTTTTTATCTTGCCCTATCGGACATATAATCTCAAGCCAATCTCACAATTGAACTCGTACGATAGAGAATGGCAAGATCAGATCGCTCAACTACAAGAGAAGTAGCTTCGTCTGTCTTCACAATCCCAATGAAGTCTTTCAGTTGTTAACCTACAGGGTCTCGAGAAGAAACCTAAGGTTAAAGGAGAAACGACTCTAGCAAAACCAACTAGTATCACACAGGAGGTGTGGGGATTAGTTTTTCCAGTTGCTAGATGTCTCCTTTATATAGTTTTCAAATCAAGGTTTGCAATCTAAGTTACCTTGGTAACAAAGCATTCAATATTCACCGTTAGATGAAAAACCTGATTTAACCAAGCTAATATCTTTCAACTGTTAGATCAAAACTTTGCTTGTCACACACAAATGAAATGTATTTCATTTAGGTTTGAGTAACCGTACCTAAATATGTACACTTAGTTAGTTCACAAATAGTTAACCAATGGTTAGCCATATGAGCACTTTCATATTAACCGTATTCATCTTCTTCACAACTAGTTCAAATGACTTCAAAAGAACTAGTTGAAGAGTTGTTCAATTGCTTAGGTCTTTATGCATAGACACAATTAAAACAAAATCGGTTTGATTCACTTGAATCAATTCATGAACAATATAGCCACGGTTTGCAAAGATTGCATTCCTTATTGATTTATTGTTTAAGTTCATGAACTTCCTATTTGAGAAATATAACCAGCTTGGGTACGCGTACGGGTACGTGTACCATAGCTACCGGATTTGAGTTTACAAACTCAGCAGAAATTTTCGGTTCGAAAACTTCCGTGGGTACGCGTACGGGTATGCATACCTAAGGTTACTGGTTTAAAAGTTTGCAAACTTACAAGCTCAGCAGAAATTTTCGGTTCGAAAACTTCCGCCGGTACGCGTACCCAGCCTGTCTCTTTCATCAATACCGTATGCACACATATGCATACACTTGGTTTCCGGCACATGGATTTATACACTAATGTGCGAACACACTATATATGCTGATATCCATAGTTGGTTACATAATCTCAACTCTACATTTTAATCATTGAAACATTCTTCTATAATGTTATAACAGTCGTTATTCACAACTATCGTTATCAAAGCTATTTTCAAGATTGAAACGTCATTATGACTTTCGTCAGGGGTTAAGATGAAAAGTGGTTAAAGCGAAAGCTTACCAACACATATTTCGAGAAAAAGATAGGCGAGTAAACTCGGCTCCAAGTAGCAAATGTGTATGTATGAAAACTATCATACTTATACGACTTTCTCTCAAGAATAGGAGATAGGGAGATAGACTTTTAAGTGATAGATAAGTTCAAGTATCCACATACCTTTTAGTCGGATGAAGTTCCACCGGTTCCTTGAGTAGTTCTTCGTCTTCGTAAGATGATCGTCGTGGAGTCTGGAGCTCAACTACACTTAACTGTCCTAGTCTGAGACTTAGCTATAAGTAGTCTAGAAATCAAGACATATAGTTTTGACAACTAAACTTGACAAATATGCTTGAAATAGCAACGCATGCGAGTTCGAATGAGAAATGCTCTAACACCTTCAATATTTCTATTGCCTTTGCTTTTTGCAGATCTTCTCAATCTAAATGTCTTTCTCTTCCTCCTTTAAAATAATTTGTATCGTCTCGTAAAATTAGTAAAAAAATAGAAGGGAGGGACTCTAATATCCAAGTTGCATCTAAATTATGTCTACCCAGAGTTGTCTAGGGAATGAGATGTTGTTTAACTCATTTTATACATTTTGAGATAGTACTTTTATTTTTCCTTGTCCAATAATTTATATGCCTTTGGATTTCTAGGGCTAATTGTTAGAGGTTCCCTAAGCATGGCACATCAAAAGACTAAACCCAAGCAAGCACCATCAAATTGCGTTAGAAAGAAAATTGTACGAAACTAAATAGAGGTTCTCAAATATTATTTGGCTTTTCTAAGTATAACGCATCAAAGAAATTAACCAGGCATGGATCATCAAATAATAAGACAAACATATTCGTAAAACTATCAATTAAGCACATAGGTTTTTAAAACCGGTGAAACAACAACTCATTTTTCAATGAAACAACAAACAATGTTGGAAAATTAATCTATCCAAATCATAATGGTCTTTTTCTATATTATTCAATTTTAAGTAGCCTAATACCCATGTAGTTTCAAATCATAAAAACCCTAGTTATGAAATCTAGCAATACATAGAAATGGATTTCTTAAAACCCATAAAAATAATAATCAAAAGAGAAACGATCAAACCAAAATCATATGTGTCGTCTCTTTTTCTTATGCTCCAAAATACCTATGCGGCTGACTCCTCTTCTTCTCAAGTTTCTGTTACAAACCTCCCAAGAAATCTCAGCCACACGCCCCTCTTTGTTTCTCTGCTCTTCAGTTACAGCTCCGGTAGCCGGCTTCCGCCCCCCTCGTTTCTGTTCGATTGTCTTCATATGTGCTGTCCATAGGGGTGTGTAACGGACGGACGATTGCGGATTAGGGGTCACCCGTAACCGAACCGTCAAAGTTGCGGATTTGCAAAATTGAACCGTGACCGGCCCAATCACCCGCGGATTTAACCTTTGCGGATCCGCGGATTGTACGGGCCGGTTGCGGATCAACCGCGGATTTGACCTAGTTTTGATTGTACTTGTTGGGCCTAAATTCAGTTAGTGTCTTAACTTAGTTTTGATTGTATTCAGTTAGTTAACTTAGTTTTGATTCTATTTGTTGGGCCTAAATTCAGTTAGTGTTTTAAGGACTTTACTTCTTTCTCTTTGGGCCTAAAATCATTTAGTTAACTAAGTGATCAAAGAACTTCACTTCTTTCTCTTTGGGCCTAGGTTCATACTCAGGTAAGAAAACTTTGCTTCTTTCTACGGTTGCGGTAATCCGCGGTTTTCAAATGACAACCGCAACCGCATCCGCACCGCATGCGGATTTGAGAATCCCATCCGTGTCCGGCCCATACGTCTTGCGGTTTGGATGAAATCCGCAATTTTACGGACGGATACGGGTTAAATCCGCGGTTCCGTTTTTTATGCTCACCCCTAGCTGTCGAGGAGTCTCCAGATGACCCAGCGAAATCTCTACCTCTAATTGGCCCAGTCCAGCCCAATTCAATCACCGACCCTCGTTTTCAAATCAAACAACAGAACCAACTCCTCCTTTACCTTTATTCACCACGGTCACAACACTAACTCCAGTTTACATCTTGACCGACAAACCAACTCATCCACATCATCATTAATTCATCCATAGTACCAATGTCTATATTCTGCTCCCTGTTGCCTTCTAAAGCCTTCATCCACTTCTCATTCGACTGAATCACAGTCCACGCCTCACCTCCAACTAGCTGATATTTCTTTCAAAACGAACCCATTACTATCACTGACTGCATCCACTTCTTCCTCACCGAATACCAACTCCACTCGAGCACAGACCATCATCACTGCCTACATCTATTTTGTCGAGATCTCCTACCATCGTTGTTGCTGTAACGAACTTGAGAGAATGAACCCGGGCCAACCAGCAACGGACCTATTTCTACATTGTTTTGTTCAATTTTCACGAGCACAGCACCCGAATCAAATCAACGCCATCACTGTCTGCAACTGTTCACCATCGATAACAACTGAATGCTGCCAATCATTCTCCATCTCGTCACCATGGGTTGTTGATGGCAGCAACCATTTTCTTCTGTAACTCATTACTCTTCCCTGCCATCAACACATTGATTTCCATTCCGTTTGACATCAGCAACTCATTTCTACTTCAGTTCGAGTAGAAGATCAAAGCCATCTCCATTTCCCAGTACACAGCCATCTGATCAATATACATCTCCACTTCGCAGGAATCTCATCTTCGAAAACTCTTCATAATATCTCTTACACGATTGGTTTAAAACCACTTCCCAAGTTACCTGCTCCTGTTGGTGTTGACAACATCCTGTTGCCACTGTAAATGGCCAAGTTCTTGCAGCCTGAACTCGACCAAACGCCTTTCAGTCTGCACTTCAATCCGTACCCAATCTTCTCCTTACTAGCAATAGCTTGAAATCTCAGTTCGACCAAAAGCTTATGTCGAAATCGAGAACCAAAAGCTCACAGTAGAGGATAAACCATTTGTCCCAGAGAGCACCAACTTCCACTCCCGTTCTTTATCTCATGAATCAGCTCCCATTCTTCTTTGCTCGCTGCTGCTCCATCTCATATACACTGAGCTCGGTAAATAAAACCAAAAGAAAATGGAATGAACTGAAGTTTTCTCTCCCGTTGAAATATGGGAATTGATACGTGGTGGAATCAAATGACACATTGTCATCCACTATCCTTGACCCAATAACACCACGTCCCCTTACACATTTTCTTAGATCCTTTAGTTCAATAAGACAGCTTGGTGGTGCTGACAGCAAAAGTGGTTACTAATTGACTCAGCATGGCTCTGGTGCCATGAGCAGCTTTGGCGATTTTTGTCACAGACACCATATTCGCTTCCATTTAGCCATTTATTTTCCGGATGATCGGAATTGGTCGTACTTTCTACAAAAGCACTAAAATAGTGTTGTTAGCAAAAATATTGAGTTCTAAGCAATATAAATATGGGTATAAAATGTACCACATACGTTCTTATCAACATCCCCACACTTATATTTCGCTAGTCGTCGAGCAAAATAAAGAATATATCCTCTAAACAGCTGGATATGAAGAGATGTCTGCTAAACAGCTAGACAGAAAGATGTCTGCTAAACAGCTAGACTAATATGTTAAACAACGAGATCGAGAAATGTCTGCTAAACAACTAGACTGATCTGTTACACAACGAGATCAAGAAATGTCTGTTAAACAGCGAGACGAATCTACTAAACAGTGGTGTAGAGAAGTCTGCTAAACAGCAAGACGAAACCACTAAATAGTGGTGTAGAGAAGTCCGCTAAACAACAAACAGATAATCATAAAGACCCGCTCAACAGCTGGTCATTTTTATATTTTTTTATATAATTTTTTTTGTAGACCCGCTAAACAACTGGTCATTCAATATATCTTTTAGACCCGCTACACAGCTGGTCATGACATGTAAGAAAAATATAAAAATATATTTTTTAGACCCGCTACACAGTTGGTCATAACCCTAAAAACATTTTTTTTTTAAATAACGAAAGTGAAAACCTTAACCACTCCCCCACACTTAAACATTTACATTGTCCTCAATGTAATTGAGTCATCCAATGTAGAAATTAAGATGGGAAATTCAAAAAAAATAAAACAAGAAAATAAAAAATACCTACTGGAATATTCATAAAGGATCCCTATAAACTAATAACCTGAAAATTTGGGGATCAACCCAAAATAGATTATTTACAAACAATGACAACCTCGGATCCTCAATATAGCAACTAATAACCTCAGTTTATCTTTATTTATAAACTAATAAAGATATTGAGATTATCAAAAAGAAAGAGCTACCCCCAAACCTGGTTTTTGCAAAGGATGTATCATTTTGATCAAAAATAACCGAGTCAAAGGGTTCGCTAAAGATGGTAACTGAAGCGAACTGGGAGACATGCACAGGCAAAGAGAAGTCACGAGATGCAAAATAATCTAGCAATACTGGAGAAGCACGCGGTTCTAATCCAAAATTAGGATCTTCTGAAAAGTTGTGCTAACAATTCTAGGTATATTAACTTCTCCACTGGGTTTGTGACCCTGTAATAAATCATCATCATAATCATCATCAACCAAGGAATCAATAGGAATATCACAATAAAGATGATTAGAAGAAACCTTATAGATAGAGTGTAATGTGTCTAAGTCGTTAGACTTAACTACAGTCTCTTCGGAATTAACACATTCTTCATAAGCATCATTGTTATAGCA